>NW_010328402.1:1614-45178 GCF_000700745.2 Antrostomus carolinensis
CCGCTCTGCCCAGCACATGGAGAAGGAGCTGTGGAGATCTCCGTGCATTCCCAGGGAGGAAGGAAGGTTGGGGCTTCACCTTAGTGCTGGGATGGAAAACCTGCCTGACCTTGTGCTGCACAAGGTGCATATCAAAGGCTCCCTCCACCACATCTCCTGCACCTGCAGAGCTGCAGACATGGTTCTCTCCTGGGGTCCTATCCGCTGGTATGATATGGAGCTGGGTTTGGCAGGTGTCCCGGTGTGACTCAGCAGCTTCATCCCTTTACTTCCATCGCTAGAAGTCTGCATTACTCAGGAGCCCTTGTGCTATTAATCATATGATGTGGCTGTGGCTTGGGAGCTGCTTGTGAGCCACACACAGCTCCAGGTCACAGCTGGACCCTTCCTGCTTGAGGGAGTCCAGATGTTTCTGCTCAGATTATTTCTGCAAATCCAGATAGGAGGGATGGATACCAGCTAGAGTGACTTGTCTGCATCAGGCTCCCCGGCTCTTGTTCTGCTGCCAAGGGAGATCTGTTGCTGGTGTTTCAAAAGTGGCAAAATCTTCAGTAACTTCCCCATCATCGCCTTGTCCTCGTGTTTCTGGTCGTAAGTGGAAATTTGTAAACAAGGGGGCTGGAAAAGATCCCTATCGAAGAAGCTTGCCACAAACAACTTATTCCCTGAGTCATGAGGCTCCAGAGTAAAATATTTAAAAATAAAGAGCTCTGGAGGATGGGAGGAGAACAATATTATAAACACTTCCCCGCCTGCCCCCAGCCTGGGAAATCAAATATTGCATTCTTGAAGCTCGTTTTGCGTCTCTGCGGGGTCAATAAAACTCTTGAGCTGAGCCTGAGCTAAATCATTCAGAAGAGATGATGGCAACAAACGAACAAAGAATTTCCTCTGTCATGTCAACAGGTTCTACAGAGGCAGATGTCCCTGGGCGATGGCCAGAACAAGCTAAATCAACACGTATGCTCCAGCAGCTCATCTGAATCATGACGCCTTTACATTCCCTTCCTCTATTTTATAAATACCATTTGGTTTGGTTTTTTCTTTTCCCTTTTGCAAGGAAGAGCCATGCTGCCTTTCACTTAACACTATTGTCACCTCTTTTATTTAGGTTTGTGCCAAAATAGCTCCTCAACCAAACTCCAAGAACACTTCTTGCTAGAAAAAGGGGTCACCTGTTCGATTGCAAAAGTTGCTTCTTTGCTTACTTTGGAACTGATTGGTTTTAACCTGCTGTGCTCACAAACTGGATGGTGTCCCCATGCCTGTGACTGCCTGTGAGGCTTCAATTCTGCACCAGCAAGGAAAAATCTGCTTAAAAAAACTATTTGTAAATGCAATGACCTACCAACTAACACCACATACGTGTTAGCAACAGCTGTTTGATTTACCACGTTGCTGGGTTGGATGGTACAAATATGGAACTGGAGAGACAAGGATGTTGGAGGAGAAAAATCCCGCAGAAGGCAGAGGAAGACACAAGGCAGATCTCCCTCAAACTACACCATAAGGAATATCTGGTTCAATTAGCTCTACCCTACCACTTTTCAATATTATTAAGCTCTTTCTCGTTGCTCATGGGAACAAGCCAAGTACCACACAATGCAATGAGTGGCAAACATGTACTTACAGGACAATATTGAGACAAATCTCACCAAAAGCTCAGTTCCATGAAAAAAGAAAAAATCTTCTTAATATCAAAGCCTCCTGAATGTTTCCTTGCTGTGTTTAGCATTATAATTTCCTCTAGGGGAAAAAAAAAATGCCATAATTTTCTCTCCAGGATGCTGAAAATGAAATATCAAAGACTACAATTAAGAATCTAGATAATTAGGCTGCTTTTCCAGAGTGTCTGCTCTCCCACTAACAACACAAATGTTGGCCAGAATTTTGCACAAATGTTTTCCTACAGTGTTTACAGTCCTTTTGGCCAGTGCGTGCAAACGGGAAATGGGCTGGAAACTGCCATTAGAGGAGACGCGACTCTGTTCCAGCAAGATGCAGCGTGCAGCAGAGAGACTCTGTGGAAATTAATCTGGCATGTAAATTGGATTCAGCCTTAGTCACCAACTGAAACGACATGAAATGCATGGGGGAAAAAAAAAAAAGTCTGTTTCAAGTTATTTCAGACCTGAAGAAGGGTTTGTGTTTAGCAAAAGCTGGATTTCTCTATCAGTTGATTTAAGAAATAACGTCGCTTCTCCCTGCCAGCCTGTCCCATTCTGCAAAATTCTAACATTCTGGACATATCTTTGAGATATTTTCTCTAAGAGTTGAGGCTGCTTTTGGATCGTGGGGCATTGCTGGTGGCAGAGAGGGTGGTTAGAGCAGCGTGTCTCTCTCCTGAGAACAGGAATCAGCCTGGCTTTTGTGTGCAAGGAGAGCTGCTCTACCAGAGGAGCTGGGGGAATGATTTAGATGACGGGGTAAAGCTGCTGCTGTAGGTGGTCATGGGAGTGTTCTGACCATCGCCCAGACCTTCTGACCAATGTGACTTTTTCTAGGTTCGTCCTCTTTTCTACCTGAGCCTCTCTGACCTATTTCTGGGCATGTGCTGGCTGGCTGGGGCTCTTCTCTATAGCACACCAACCTCCAAGCAGGATCTCATCTGCTATAACCTGCAAGCGACAGGACAAGTGAGTAGCCTTGGCATCACCCTCCCTGCTGATACTTTGCACCCATTGTCTTAATGAGCCTCGCGGGTGATCAGAGCGTGGCCGTGGGGGAGTGTTTCTAGACAGGCTTTGGCAGAGACTCCCCGTGTGAACATGACTGCTTAGATCTCTGCTCAGATCTCTTCGTCTTGCGTGTAAAACAGCGATAACGATGTTTGCTTGTAGGTACATCTGGTTTGTGGGAGGCAATGAGGAAGGCAAAGAGCGCATAGGATTTTGTGGTTGCCGCGTTTGGGTTGCTTGTGTAAAATAAGTAGATGGGTCTTAATCTGTTTCCTCTTGGGCCTGTGCCAACAATGATCTCTGTGCCTCTCATGTGGCAGCTTTTCTATTCCTCTTCACGCTTCCTCCATCCTGGGCAGGAACAGACACATTCTGTGATTTGCTTCAGCTTGGATTTATATCATTACTCATATAAACAGCCCTGCTCGTGCTGTCCTGGCTCTGTCTTCTCTCAAACAATCCCAAGGATGCTCAGGGGCTGCTCTGTTAACTCCAGCTCCGCTCTGTGCCCCAGTGATTCGGCTGCTTTCCAGCTGATTTTGTGTGCTGGAGACTAATGGGAGTGAGTGAGTGAGTGAGTGAGTGAAATACCATTTTCCTGACAGTTTGCTTTTGTCTCACCAAGTTCCCACTTCAGCATTAGGCTTTGCAAATCACTGTGCTCAAAACAGCTCTGCAGGATACGGCCAAGCTTGGGCCAGAGCGGTGATTCACAAGCGGTCGTCTCTGGGCTTAACAATTTCCTTTTAAACCACACACAAAAACATGGCTGGGAAGAGCAAGTGGCTGCTGGGAGCCTTGATGTGTGTTGTTTGGGTTTGGGCTGCTCCCTGGGAGCGTGATGGTACCCACAGATGGGAACTGAAACATCTCTGCTGAGCAGCAGCATCTGAAGCTGGAAAAACTTCCCTGGAAGTGTTGAAGGCCAGGTTGGTTGAGGCTTTGAGCAACCTGGTCTAGTGGAAGGTGTCCCTGCTGCTGGCAGGGGGGGTGGGACTGGATGAGCTTTAAGGTCCCTCCCAACCCAAACCAGTCTGGGATTCTGAGCTCTCTGTGAGCCTTGGAGAGGGCAGGGAATGTTGCCTGTGTGATATGGAAGCATTCAGGCTGTTGTGTGTCTGGGGATGGGTGCCTGCAACCCAGGGTTGTTTCTGCAGCAGTTCTTGTGGGTAAAACTGTAACAGGATGGCGAGAGCAGCCGTTCCGCCCCTGGCTTCTCTCTGGTTTCTCTAGCTCCCCTGTGCCACTGTGGAAGCATCACAATGTGTTCACATCAAGAGAGGAACCTGTGGGGTGTGGGTAATTTGGCCACTTGAGAATGATGCAGAACAATATCAAAGACGTTTTTTTAGATGATGTTACAGGGGGAAATGAGAAGAGCTTGGAAGAGGCTTTTCAGAGCCAGAAGGTGGAAGGAGCACGTGGGACTGAAGGTGTTTCTGAGCTGTTTCCCTTGCAGCTTTGCCTGAGGGACAGTTCTTCATGCTGTTGTGATCTTTTTGTGGGCTGGAGAAGACAGGTTGCACTTCTAGAGGAGGAGTAGGTTGGATATAGACAGCACACCATCATTCCTCAGCAGAGATGCTGGGAGCGTGCTATGCGCTTGTGCATTTCTGGCTCTTTTCTGCCCTTGCTTTTCCAGCCTGTGGCTGTGCTTCTCTGAGACACCAGGAAACGATGGGGGAAAGGTGGGAGCTTTACTTCCACACTGGGAAAGGCAGCATGGGTAGGCAGAGCTGGCTGTGCAGGACTTCCCTGTGCCTCAGCCCCACGGGAGACAGTCCAGGTGCTGTGGTGGGGTCTGCAGGGTGCCTGCCACATCCCAACCTCAGCCACAATGTCACCGGGCTTCTCTCCTGTGTGCCACCAGCAGACCACCCCTGGCAGGAAGACTTGCTGGCTTGTGTCTGGCAGGAACTGTCACTGCTGTTTGCTCTGGAAGAAATTAAAACAAATGGAGCACTTGCCATAGCAACCGTGTCCGTACGGTGCACGTGACGCGGTGCAGGACACCTCCTTACTCAACACCCCAGCAATGCCCTGGCGTGGTGGGAACACTTTGTGCGTAAGTAGGAGCCAGTAACAGGTTTAACCAGCAGCTTCTGCAGAGCATAAGTGATCTGTAACCAGAGGCAATGAGTAAATGTCTCCTGACCCCGTTCTGAGCAGAGAGGTCTCGCAAGGGTTGCGTTCCTGGCTGTCTCATAAACACACGCGGCTTCTTGCACACAAACACCTGGAAGATGTAAAGTGCACTGAACGACAAGGGTGAGGAGAGGCTCAGGGTGGTGGTGTTTGCAGATGGCAGCCCTTGGAGAGCCTCACACCACAGTCCACGTGATGTGCTTGTCCCAAGGGATTGCCTTAGGAGCAGGACAATGTTTTGCCTTGTTCAGCCTGTTTGCCATCACGTTATCTCTCTCCAGGGAGATCTTATAGCGGCCTTCCAATACCTGAAGGGGGCCTACAAGAAAGCTGGGGAAGAACTTTTCATAAGGGCAACTAATGACAAAACAAGGGGAAATGGGTTTAAGCTGGAAGAGGGGAGGTTTAGATTAGATATTAGGAAGTTCTTCACTGTGAGGGTGGTCAGACACTGGAACAGGTTGCCCAAGGAAGTTGTGGATGCCCCCTCCCTGGAAGTGTTGAAGGCCAGGCTGGATGAGGCTTTGAGCAACCTGGTCTAGTGGAAGGTGTCCCTGCTGCTGGCAGGGGGGTTGGAACTGGATGAGCTTTAAGGTCCCTTCCAATCCAAACCATTCTATGATTCTATGATCACCAAGGGCTGAGGGTGCAGCGGATGGAACTCCCCTACCATCCACACCATGTCGTAAAAGAGGAGACTGCTTTGTTTCTTGGACTTTCCCTGTTTCAGCCCCAGACTCTTGGTTGATGTTAAATGTCAATACTGCTCCCTTCTGCTGTCCCTTGACTTTGTTCTCTCCTCCTCCTGGCCTTGCCTTTGCCTTAACAAATAAAAGTCCAGAATAGAGATTGTGGTTGTAATTGCACAATTCCCCCACATTCTTCCAGTTCGGTTCCAGTGGACTAATAACGTCCTGGCAGGCTCTGCTCACACTGGTGAGCACAATGGGAAGCCACAGAAGTGTTATAATGAGGGACTCTCATGTCTCCCAGACCTGGCTTTACCTCCTCACGGTGAGCGCTGCAGGACTGTCCACAGCCCCAGAGCTGGGGCTCAGGAGAGCAGAACTCCTCTCATTTTCTGCTGGCAACTTCACAAGTGGCTTTGGCTTCCTTCTTCCAAAAAAGAAGGCAGTGCTGACATTTTGAGACACTCTTTAAGGAATTCTGAAGTATAAGAGCACAATCTTTGTGGACTGTTTTGATGACCTTCCCTTAAGTAATTGAAGAAGGGCAACAAACCCTCATTAAACTTTGCCTAATGAGCTGGAAAGTCACTGTAATGTTCCTGCTGCAATGAGGCAGCCTCTTGGACTGGAGTCAGCCAAGAGCATTTGCAACCTCAGTGAAGGAGACCAAGTTTATTTCATGGCTACTTTCACAGACTTTGACGATACCAGGGTGGCAAACGTGTGCTCCTTGCTTCTTTATCAAAATATAGCAAATCCACAGGAAAATTCACTTCTCCAGCCCTTCCTCTTTGCCTTGGCCACTGGAGCATGTGTTTCCTGTAACAAACACAGCACCCGCATAGATATAGGCTGATTAGGCAACAGTGTTTATACTCGACTGCCTGGAGCAACCATGGATTCAGAATCAAATGCAAGAAAGATTTGGGTTTGGTTTTTTTTTTTTAACAGGAAATTTTAGATATTTGGTCTCATTTCAAGCTGGAATCAAGGGTTGTGAAACTCGCTGCCCACAGTGTTCTGTATCTTTTCTTTCCTCCTTTTTCCCATGGAGAGAAAAGGGCTCTTGGGATGTTAACTCAGGCTTAGCACAGATATTTGCTGCCCTCACTTTCCTCTTTAAATATCCTATTGTTTTCTGTTTCCGGGAATTCACTGTGTAGTGAGCTCATTATGTGAGAAGCAGATTTAAGTGCCACATCTGTGTTGTATTTCCTAATGGATGTAGCATAGAGAGGGTTAAAGTCCTTTTGAACCCTTTGTTGCCAGGATTTGGGCCAAAAAAAATGAGCAAAGTCACCAAGATTTATATTTTTAAGACGTTCTGCTGTCATTAGTCTGGCTGTCCCTGGTTTGGGGCCAAAGTGAAGCTGCCTTTGTGCAGTCTATAAGTGGGAACCTCTTCTCTACTTGGCTCTTCCCAGTTGGCGTCCCACTGCAGCCCAGTAGACAGGAGCACTGGGGTGGTGCAGGTGCCCTCACTTCTGGCACTGTTCAGCATCTGTGGGCTTTGGGTGCATCAGTGATGAACTAGAAGTTCTACAGGAACTGTTATGATGGGACTGAAACACTCTTTGTATTTTTCAGATATTCTACGTGGCCTCTTTTCTATACACCGTCAACTACACCTGGCATCTGTACATGGACCTAAAGATGAAATACAACCAGAACCTTCACAGGATGCCTCCCCAGGTGAGTAGGACTGACATGCAACCACTGTCAGGTACCGAGGGTCTAGCTGTGGGGTTGTGGTGGGCTTTAGGAGGTGCATACATGACAGCATATCTCACCAGAAGGACTTTGAAGGCCCTTCTGCCCCACGGCTGTACAAATTGGTGTATCTTGCCCACTGAGGTCAGTTCTGGCTGGGTCTGCTGGAGGATCTCAGTGAAAGATTAGGCTTGCAAAACCAAAGCAGGCAAAGGTGAATGGCAGTGTACATCTCAGAGCAGAGAAAGCTCAGGACTGGGTATTGATGAAGTTCTGCAGTTAGAAGAACAGCGATGTGTACCAGCTGAGTAGCTGGTTTGTTGCTGTCACTGCCTTCTGACAGTGCACAGCAGAGGGGACAGGAAAGCAGGGGGTGCCTGGACAGCCTGGAACTGAGAATTAACAATTTCTGTCCTTCCTGGGTGTCCTGCAGCGTTCAACAGCATCAGTAAGTATTGTAAGAGCTGAGATAGTGGTGTGATGGAAGTGAGCTAGTGATAAAAGGACCAGTTGGCTCCGTGAACAGGGGCCAGTGCTCACTTCATCGTCGCTGGCCTTTACAAAAGTCCTTTGGGGAACTGGTGTAACCACTGGGAACTGAGGAACAAGGACATAGCACTCAGAAAAATATTCTCTGTTGCAGGCTAAACAAACACTTCACGTACCGTGTGACCAAAATCTCTCCTTGCAGTTGTTCCATTCCTCACTCCTGGCTAAACAGGGAGGCGCTGCTGGTGCTGGAACCGGTGTCTTGCTCCTGATGTATTGCTGCAAGATGACAGATTCCTTATGCAGCTCTTCCCATTGAACCCATCAGCCCCATTTCCATACACAGCCTTTTTCTTCCCCAGATATTTGCTGTGCACAGCAAACTTTGTATCCCAGATACTCCATCTGTCCACTCGGGAGCAGCAGCCTGGGCAGATCAGTCCATATTTCAAGGACTCTTGTCTGTAGGGTTTGGATCCACATGTAGGAGTGGTTTCCTTCTTGCTCGATTCCCATTCAAAACACACCTACCATAATTCCCCACCGCTCCAGCTGTGCCCACGTTGTATTGTCATACCTGGGGTGTGGATCCCAGCTGCCAAAGTACATTTCCTGGTGAGCAGATACCAGGACACTCCAAACTGCCTGCATTTCTTCACCAGAGCTTGAAGCTAAGGTTAAGTGAGTAAGCAGTACAAAAAAATGAGTAATTTACACCAGAGAGCTCATCAAGTGCCTGCTCTTTGTCCAGTTCCAAGTTCCCTTCTCAAGTCCTCCAGGCTTGAAGGAGAACAAGGCAGGAAGCGGGTGGAAGCGTTGGTTGTTTCTGTTGCTAATCAGCACCGACTGAACTGGGCAATGTTGATTCAGTGCAAAGTGGAAACAAACATTGGTGCTTGGTCTGGGGATTAATCAGCATTTGAAGAACCCTCAGCTGCTGAAGTGCTCCCTGGGAGCTGGCTCCTGTGAAGCAGTGCCTGGATGGAAACGATCATTTAATGAAGGTCTTTGGATTTTGCAGGTTGTAGATTATGCGAGTTGCATTGGCCGAATAGCAACGATCTCGTCTGGGTAAGATTCAGTTCTCTCTGGCAGAATGGTGTGGTTTGGGTAATCTATAGTGTGCTGATCTTTGCTTCCTACTTATTTTGAAAGGAGTTTTACTAAATCCTGTAAAGCTCCTCAGTAACAGCAGAGTGATCTAACAGACTCAGAGGGTTTGGATGTCAGGGCTTTCCTCCAACCAAGTTAGTTGTAACTGTATTAGAACTCCAGGTAGTTTTGCAGAAGGTGCTCCCTTTACCAGTGTATTCCCTGCATGAATGAAAGTGCAGAAGTCAGTAAAGCTGATAAAATACTCTTCCAAAGCAACATCAGTAAAACCAATTTCTAAGTCCTCTAGAGTGACAGGAGAAAAATCAAGTAGTGTTTGGTTGGGGATGGGAGCAGAGCAGTGCAGTAACTAGTAACTGTGCCCTTGTCCTTTTTTCCTTCAGCCTGATCCCTTTCCTTCTCATGGTGCCTGTGTTTTGCCTGGGTAACAGCAGTAATTGCTACCAGAACTTCAGCCAGAAGCACGGGTAAGCTTCACCAGTCTCTCTGAAACAGCCCCACTGCTTATGTGTCACGGCAGGAGCTCAGGCTCTGCCCTTTCTCCCTGCAGGTGCCTCTTGATGCACACGGAAATAGCCGTGCCCACCAACGAGCCGCCAACCCTCAGCGGCTCTGTTTGCCGTGCGATGCATTTCTATGGCATTGGGGTCTTCCTCATTTCCTTTCTGATCAGCTTCCTAGCCATTCTGGTAAGAAACATGGTCCTTGCACACTGCCAGAGGATCAGAGTGAGATGATTTTATGCTTGGGTGGTACCAGCAGCCAGGCAGTGTCAGGGGATGAAGTGTGTGATGCTGCTTCCCTTTTTGAAGGGGTGGTAGGAGAGAGAAAATATCATTGTGCCACCATATAAATCCAGCTGTAGTCCTGTGTTCTGTCAACCCATCCCAGAAAGGATAGAATCATAGAATCATAGACTGGTTTGGGTTGGAAGGGACCTTAAAGATCCTCTAGTTCCAACCCCCCTGCCATGAGCATATATATATGGATGTAGCTGGTAGAGAAGGCTTGGAGCATGGCAGCAGAGATCACCTACTGCATGGGTCAAAAAGAGCCCACGTGAGTTCAGAGTTTTCAGAAAAGATCATGTACAAAGCAAGTGCCCTCCCTCAGCGAGCACACTGTTGCGTGAAAAGGTTTGATAGATTGAAAGGAGGTTTTGGCTAAAAATCCCTGGGATACAGTGTCCTAGATGAACAAGCCAGATGAGAGCACGTGCACAAAGTACAAACAACAAGGTATGCTTGTTCTTTTTTAGGTTATACTCAGTCAAGCCCGAGGTTTGTACAAAAGGTTCATGAACTCCACGGGATTCCTGGGGGATCAGCAGTGGGCCATGATTAAGATGGTGGAACAACGAGTGGTGTTTTACCCCATCGCATTCTTCTGCTGCTGGGCCCCAGGTTAGCAGACAGCTGAGTCACTCTCACAATATTCCCCTAGGACATAGTGCCTGGCAATGAAACTCGGAAGAGGTGGGGTTAAAGCCATACCCTCTTCTCCATCCCTTTTCACAGCTGTCCTCCTTGCAATACTGAAGCTGACTGTGTCAACAAACAGCACAATCTACATGGCTCTTCTGATTCTACAGGTAAGTGTCTTCTGCTGCCACCTCCTCTGCTTGAACAGAAGAATGAGTGTTTGCCTGTTTCTGATCTCACTAGACAAACCATGTTTGTAGCCAGAAAGATCGTTAAGTCCCATTGGCTTATGCTTTTGGCTCCCAAAAATCTTTGTTAGTTGTTTTCTGTTTCTCACATGCTTGAAAAGGTCTCAGTAACCAAAATCCCAGCACCATGGAAATTGGGTAGAACATAGGACTAGAAAGGTTCCCCAGAAATCAGTTGGGTTTGTTCCCTTTCTATAAAAGTCTCCAAAAGCAGTTCCTCCATGACACTTGTCCAGCTGCTTGCTGTGCCTGAGGCAGCATTTAACAAAGGTGATGAAAATAACTGAGATTCCTCTGTCATGTGGGGATGCAGGTAGATAAAATCAAGCTGGAAGGGTGAGACTGGGTGTAACATGCTGGGTTTGACAACCTGGCTGATGAGAGATCCCTCATCTCCCCTGTGGTCTTTCTCAGGCTCTGACAGCAGCTTCCCAGGGGCTTCTGAACTGCATCGTGTACGGTTGGACGCAGCACGTCTTCCTCTCCCTCAAACGCAACGCCTGCCGGGACGTTGACACTCAGACTCCTCTCTTGCGCTCCCAGAAGAAGTTCTACGCCAGCACGCTCCCCACCAGCCCACCAGACGCAGAGGGCTCCACGTCCACCCTGCTCTGATCCATCCCTGTGTCAAAGGAGAACAGGCAACGTCCTAAGGAGACCTCGTTGTATTCCAGCAGCCTCAGCCAGACCCGCTCTCGGGCTGTGAACTGTCTTGCCAGCAGCCAAGGTAGCTGTAGTGCTGGAGGAGCCTGGGCAGAGCTGTCGGAGACAGGCACTTTCAGGGAAGGGAGTTATTTATTTTTACAGGTTTGTAAATGGAGTCTTTAAACATGAGAAATCTTTAGAACAGACTTTCTCCTTATGGAAATATCTCTAGAAATGCAGCAAATCCTATGTACCAGCTCAGAGATCTGATGCAGCTCCTTTGAGGGTAGGTAGTCAAAGGATGTTTCATTTCTCTAAGTGTTTGCCATTACAAATTAACAGTAAAGCAAGGATGACTTATTTTTCAATCTCTGACTTTTAATTCACTATA
This sequence comes from Antrostomus carolinensis, assembly GCF_000700745.2. Classification (NCBI taxonomy): domain Eukaryota; kingdom Metazoa; phylum Chordata; class Aves; order Caprimulgiformes; family Caprimulgidae; genus Antrostomus; species Antrostomus carolinensis. Next base: position 13,144 of record NW_010328402.1, read on the forward strand.
AAAATAAGAACATGAGCCCTACTAATAGCCAACAGCAAGCAATCAAAAATTACAAAGTAGCATAAAAAAAAATCAGTGATCACTTCTGTGCCTTAATTTTTTGCACATTTCCCTTCTGTTCTTCATGCCAACTCCTGCTCAGCTACAATATTCAGAAAAATCAGCTGCTTTGACCCCGTGGAGCATCTCTCGTGAACCAGGTGAGCAGACTTGGCATGAATCTCTCTATACTCTTCTAGACACTCAAGTGAATTATTTACTAAGGTCCTACAGAAAATAAAACAGATCTTTACCTGGGTTGAAAACAACTCAGTAACTTTTACACTCTTATTTTCTAACAGCTTCGCTTTTTGGGTCCAACCCAAATTTATTTACATAGTAGGAAATACAAGAAAAGGAAATACTCGAGTTCTGTGTAATTAACTTTCATACAGTTGACACAGTTATGTTGTGTAAATCACTTTGTGCAAAATCTCCTGGGACTAGCAATCCAGGTTTAGGGGCCACATACCCCCAGTCCTTTCCAAACCTTTCCTTATGGCCTCACTGGGGCCGTGGCTGCTGCTGTGAGGTGACAGGGATGAAGAACACCCATCCCTGCTGTGCTCCCCTCACTGTGGGGTGGCCACTGTGGCCAGGGAGCTGGGGTTGATCTTCAGAGCCATTCCCCTGCTGCTCAGTGAGATCTGGGGAGCAATGTGGCCTCACCACCCCCTCCTCATCCTCCTCCTCCCCAAGGGCAGTCCCTGCCCAAAGGGAATTAACCACAGTGACACTTTTACCAGCAAATTAATTTGAATGTTAATGTCCCTTGGCCATTACCTCACCTCCTTTCCAGTCTGTAAACCACTGGGCTCTGGCCCTTTCTCTGGATCCAGGCTGTTACACACAGAAAACCACATTTAATCCAAGCACAGGCAGCCACACGTGAGCACCGGCACACACCAGCGACTGCAGCGCTGGATTTATCACTAACCAGCTCTTCCTGGAGGTCAGCAACAGCCCATTCCAGGGGGGTAAATTCCATCTTCTAGCACAAAGCTCTCCTGCTCCCCAGCGTTCCTCTGCTTCTTTGGGAAGTGCTGAAATGATTTATTTCCCCCCCACCACCATCCCAGTGCTGCTCCCAGCTTGCACGGACACCTCCACAGCAGCCTGGCTTTTTATCACCTCAGCCTGGCAGGGATGAGGTGCTGCTGATAGTTTCTTTACCTGCTCCAAACCCTTCCTGCAAGCTCCTGTCCACATCACCTTGCCAGCTTTGTCCTTTTCACAGAGGCCACTGACATGAGCAGGAATAAAATTTTCATCTTTCCTTATTTCCTTTCTGATATATTCCACATCTTTTTCTCTTGTAAACAAGCCTCAGAGCCCTTTCTTCCCTCCTCCTGTCTCCCACTCAACACCACCTGATGTTTTCAGCAGCTCATGGGTGTTCCTGGGCTGTGGTGCCACAGAGGAGATGCTGAGCTCTGCCCAGCATGATCTTGTAGGTGGACACTGTGCCTAGGACCCCATCTGCAGAGGAGGTGGCCGTACGGCGTGGAGATGGAGCTCAATACAGTGGTGTGGATGGTTTTGTCTCCTTCCTCTGAGCTGCAGTGGAAGGTTCGTGACCCAGAAGTTTCTTTGCTCAGAGGGAAGAGCAGGAATCCTTTGGGAATGCCATGTTGAGTGGAGAGGGGGACACGCTGCTGCAGACCCCATGCTCTGGGCTGGGAAACGGCCGCTGCTCTTGCTTCACAAAGGTTCTGCCTCAGCCACCCTGGATCCTCCTTGCTCAGCCTGTGTCTGTCAGTGTAAACCAGGAAGCGGATTTTAAATGAACCCAAGAGCCTCAGCGTTTTTATCAGTTACTGTTTTTTTTTTTTCTTTCTCCTCCTGAGTGAAGTCAAGTGAAACAATTTCATTTCACTGTCCTACAGAAGAGAAACGAGGTCCCCTAACGCTACACTTGCATCTAGATCAATTTTAAATGAGTCTAATACAGCTGGAGCCTGAATCTACTGACTGAGTCCAGTTTTCCACCGCTGCCACCTGAAGTCCTACACAGTGGGGTTTTGACTCTCAGCTGGTTTTGAGTCACCTTCTTCTGCCTGGTCCTTCGCCCCCTCCTCAGGAGCCCGTTCTCCAGCCCAAAAGCATCTGACGAGCCTGTTTAAGGCTTGGGTTACTCGGAGTTTTCTCACGTGCACAATGACAAGTGCTGCAAGCACCAGAACAGCGACAGTTACGATGTTAATGCTGATAATGAACCTAAAAGGGTCCTTTTTAGTGACTGGTGCAGGTCCACTGTCCACGCTTCCTCCAAAGCCACTAAACTTGCAGTAGGGAGGTGCCCAGCCATAGTCACAGTGGCAGTTTCCTCTAGTGTTGCAGACGCCTTTTCCTTGGCACGTTCTCTTGGCAGAACAGTGGGATGGGAAGTAGTTCTCCTCAGGAACACACGTCTGATTAATACAGATCTTCTTCTCACCGCACTGTGTGCCATCCTTAATGGCTCCAGCATCTGGAATGTCCACACCCAAGTGGTAGTCTGTGCCCCAACACCAGGTATCACCCACCAGGCTTTGAATGACAGTTGCATGATCTTCCAGCCGAGGTAGACGTCTAACGTTGGTACACTGCACCCTCCCACACAGGACGTTTTCCAGCTCACATTTCTGAAAGTTGACATCTGCCCCATCTCCCCAGCAATGACCAAACCGATCTCCTTTTGTGTTCACCTCCTGGAAACATGGGAGTGGAGCAGGTTTTGCTTCCTTGCCAAAGATACTCATGCACTGTAACGAGAGAGATCGGCATTCGCCTGAGTAACAGTACCCGTCCTCGGCACACACGCTCCCGTCTTGCTTGGCCACGTCTGCTGGGCAATGCTCAGATGTCCCATTGCAATACTCGGGCAGGTCACACGGACCTGTACTCTCCCTACATACTTCTCCTTCTGGAAGAAGTTTGCAATTCTTACAGCAGCCTCCAGAAGTACAAATAGCTCCTTTTTTTTGACAGGTATTGGCACAGCAAAGGTCTGATTTACATCGCGCTCCCAAGCCGCAGTTGCACTCCTCCCTGTTCCCGCAGCGCCGCGGTGCAAATGTCCTCACTGATTCTGGGATGTTATTAAGGCAGAATCCTCGCCCTGATGCTATAAAATCCAAATAGTGCTTTTTGCTGCAGTTGCTAAATTGAAAGTTGACTGTGCCATGTGTGCTCATGATGCACTTAGAGGTGTTTCCACATCTGCAGTATCCGTCGTTGTGCTTCATGCCAAGGACGTGCCCCAGTGCACGAGCGACGTGGACAGCAGTGTCCACATAGGGCTGCTTTGCAAACGATACAACAGCAGAGGCATGTTTTCTATCACATCCACTGGCAAAGTTGGATTTGCTGCCTACGTGGAACGTTCTCATCCCATGATCGAAGTCCATCGAGGCAAACAGACACCCCACGTCGTGTCTGGCGTACGAAAGGCTTTGCTGCTTCCGCCAAAGGTTAAAATCATGCAGGACCTCGGTTATGTTTTGGGTAACACTGATAGGGTTCTTCTCCACCCAAACCTCTAGTGCAGTTATCAAAACACGAAGGTGGAAAGAATAAAAGAGTCCATCCACCAGATTGATTATTTCAACAACTTCCAGTGTCACATCAGTTATACTTCTGCCAAAGGCATCAAACCCTTCCTTGTCCACCACAACAAGGAGCTCCAAATACCGCGTGTGTCGCCGGGGCCTGAACTGTCTTCTTGCTTTACCAGGACCTGGAAATTGTCCACCTTCGCTGGGCATTTTGTACATCACCGTTCCAGGAACCACCTCCTCCCTCTGCAACAGAAGATGCTCAGCCATGGAAGAAGCTGCCAGGGGCTCGATGCTGTAGCTTGAGTTTCCAATCTGCAGCAGTCCTCTGAGCCCAGAACAGGTCATCAGAGTCACCGCGGAGTCCAGGATGCCTTCCACGTAGCCATGGTAATAGCAATCTGCTGGCACATGAGGCTGCTGAGCCACGATTTCCCCTTGGGAGTCACGAGTGAATACGGGGAAGTTTTTTATTACAAAGTCTTTCTGCCTGAGATGAATTGTGTAATTCACCCCCTGAATGCTGATGCTGTAGGACACTTGGTCCTGGCTGGCTCTCCCTGCCTTGGTGCCAAGTTTCTTTGGAATGACTATCTCGTAGGCTGTGTAGCCCCAAGAGGGCTGGGGGCTGCAGTCTGTGCAGGGCAGCAGCAGCCCCCACAGTACGAAGGAGAGGCCCAGCCCGAGGAGAACCTCTCTGCCCATCAAGGCGCAGCTTGGTCGTCGCTGGAGGAAAGAGAGGAAAATGTGGATGTTAAGATATCAGAAAAGCTGCTTTGAACTTGGCAGCAAAGATCCCTTCTCACTGCTGTAACACCATCCCTTGGGGTCTGTCCTCTTCCCCGACTCAGCCTGCAGCCAGAAGCCAAAGGGGCAACTGAAAGGACTCAAGGGGCAACCGTTTCTCCAGCCCTTGTGTTCTTTGAACACAAACATTCCATGGGGAGGACGGGACCCAGGCGCTGGCACAGGCAGGACCAAGCGTGAATTAAACACACCCCATCTCATCACCAAGAGCCTGCTGCACCCTACTTGGGCTGACCCCGACTGCTGACCAGCCAGAGCTGCTACAGCAATTTGTTTAAAAGGGGATTAAGCGTCCATAAGTGGAACACACCACAAGATTACCGGGGAAACAATGATTTGGTTGCTAACGGGACCTTCAGCTGCAGCAGTGAGAGCCTCCAGTGTCTGCTGACAGGTACCCTTGCTGAGCATGTGTCACCCAATGTTTAAACTATTTGAGGGGAGTTTTCTTGCTGGAAGGGGAGAGTCTTTTCTTGTTCCACTTCTACACAGCACTTGCAGTTTAGCTGCCTTAAATACTGCCGGGATACTTGAGAATTGTGTCTCTCACTCCCCCTCCCAGTGCCATGGATGCTCTGACAGACAGTCACTATCCAGCACAGCATTAACTCCCCAAATTTACCAACCAGATGGATGTCATCTCTTACAAAGAGGGTGGCCTGGGGTACTCACAGATGTCCCACCACCTCTTTTCAGTGCCATTTTTGTTCTGAAACACTCCTGTGACAAGAGTCTATCTGGTTGCTGCCAACAAGCCAGTCAAACCATGCCTGAGGATAATGAAAGTATTTCCAGAGCCAGGAAGTATAGAAGTGCCACGCTTGATGGCACTGGTCTGTGTTCAGACGGGCTGACTGCCTAAGAGGTGAGCAGAAGTGCTCCAGTGCTCTCTGGTGAAGGGCAGAATCACACAGAATCACCTAGACTGGCAAAGAAAGACCTTTAACATTATCGAGTCCAATCATGAACCCAACACTGACCAGTCCCCTATGACTAACCCATGTCCCTCAGCACTGTGTCTACACAACTCTTCAATCCCTCCAGGGATGGGGACTCCACCACTGCCCTGGCCAACCCCTTCCAATGCCTCAGAACCCTTTCAGCAAAGAAATTCTTTCTCACATCCCATCTCAACTGCCCTGGGCACAACTGGAGCCCATTTCCTCTTGTCCTGTCACTTGTTCCTTGGTTGAACAGACCCACCCCCACCTCTCTCCACCCTCCCTTCAGGGAGTTGTAGAGAGTGAGAAGGTCTGAACAAAAACTGACTCATTTTTCACCTGCCAGTGTCTCCCAAGCTGCCAGTCAAGCCATAAGTCATAGAATCATAGAAGTCCCTGCAGGGCTCCTGCTCCAGCCACCTTCAGCGAAGCACAGCACCCTGCAACCATCGTCATCCTAAAGAAACTGGTCCCTAGTTCCTGCCCTAAAGAACAGAGGAGCTGTTACACCTGACAGGAGAAATGTCACTGAGCACAGAACAACTCACCCCTCCCTTTCCTGACTGCCCAAAGTTAGAGCTACAAGAAACATCCCATAGAGCTTATGGGGTTAACTGGTAGCACTGGGCAGGTACTGCTGCCATCTAACGGAAAGCAACCTCTAAAAAAGGCAATTTCAGGTTAGGTTGCCAGGTAGAGGGCAGGATTTTATCCAGTCTATCCTGTCAGTCACTTTTTCATCTCCAAGTCTCATGGCACTCCTGCAAAATACAAAGCAGAGGGCTTATTCACTTGTGTAAGGCAGGTGGGACTGAGGACTGAGCACGGTAGGACGGGGCTGGGGTTGGGAGGAGAAGCACAGTGCTGTCCTCTCCAAGCCCCAATCGTCCTTTTCTTCTGTCCTACAAGGACTTGGGGACCAAACAAAACCAGCCAATAACTTTTAAGTTTAGTAAAATCATTTATATACACCAATGCGTAATATTTACAATATAATACTGATCCAAAAGGAACTAACATGTTACAGATAACACTGGAAAGGAGAAATGAGAACATTTTAATACACAGAAGTTAAACATGGCAAATGAGGAGAGACTCAGATTTCCAAAAGAAAAACCTGAAATCATGACAGCAAAACTTTGACATGTTGCTATTTCCAATCAAAAACTCCTTCACCTAGTCAAGTTCTTCTCACTTTTTAATATATATATATATAGAGAGAGAGAGCTTAAAATAATCTAGTCACAGGAGAAGTCAGATATACATAAAATTTTGGAAAGGTCAAATGATTTCAGAGATCTTTGTCTTAAATAAAATTCTAAAAAAACAACAACAACAAAAAAAAACAAACAACAAAACAACCCCAACAAAAAACCCACAGAGCTTTCTCATATCCTCTTAGTGTTTGTACAAAGAACATCATCTTTGATCCCACAGGACCCTTCCAGCTCAAGATATTTACAATATTCACAGTCTGCTATGAAGGATCAGTAGATTTATTACCAAGTAAAACCTTAGATAATCAAGACAAGGTATCTTGCATTTATGTCAACAAAAAAATAAAAAAAATACAGGAAGGAGAAAGTAAAATACTACTTTAAAATATGTAAATTAATCCATTTTAACTTTGAAATCTTAAAAAAAAACCAAAACAACTTTTTAAAGAGTAAAACAATCAACTTTGTCATAGAAATAAAACTATTTGACCTTGAATCTTCAAATTGTGTTGTCTTTAATCTGTCCCTCCCTACCTCCATTTTCGATCAGGCCATTCATATTCACCACAGACAAGAAAATCGACAGTAAATCCATAAAAAGCAGTTCCTTATTCACAAAAGCCCTTAGAACTTTGACTTCCCTCCAGACACCAAAACATTTCACGGGCAGTCAAAGATGTACCCACCACACTACCAGTGAAATTATTGTTGTGTGAGTCAAGGGAGGATGAAGAGAGGAGGGACCCCCCAACACAGTCACATCCCACCTTCTCTGCTGATTTCTGAGCTGCCTCGGATGCCAGCAGAGCACAGTTGCTCTCGCACGCCGAGGTGCTCCCCACCACCCCAAACACTGCAGAAACAGGCTGAAGATGTTTCCTCCAGACCGTGACACAACAATGTACAAGACTCACTACTGTCCATCTTTAACACTGGGGCAACCAGCCAGAGAAAAATGAGGTCCCGACGTGTCACCCGCCGCGTTGCTCACAGGGTGCTCGGATCGTAGCAAGCTGTGGCGTGGCAGCAGTCACCATCTATGATGACCATGACAGGAGCTACAACCTGATCCATTTTTCTGCTAACAAGTTCTGGCTCCCAAGAAACTGCCTGAGTGTTTTCTTCCCCGGAGGGCAGAGTTGCAAAGGGCTTTTGTGGGGATCTTTTTTGCACTCTTATTCAAATAAAGATTATTTCCTTCTTTATTTCTCTATTTGCCATACTTAAAAGTTTCAATACCGTGAGATTTCTCAGAAGAAATATTGATTTCAAGTTAAAAAGGAAATAATCTATGACATTTAGAAACTGTGTGGATGTTGACATGACCTCAAATTCAGGACAAGGACAGAAATGTGTATAATAGGGCCTGTGAACTTGCTGATACTACCAAGAAATGACAAACAATCTCATCTCTTGCTAATTCTCTACAGTTGTTGTTGATAAATGTCAGTGCACAAATATTCCATGTAGTGTCAGAGGTACAATTCTGGCTTACACAAAAATTCCCTGCTTCCATCAGAGAAAGTGATGGTTAAGTAGGGACTGTGGTTCTTACTCTAAAATAAATCAGGTATTGGAAAACTTGTCAACAGGATTAAAAGAAAGCTGACAAGGTGCTGACAAAGAATGGGAAATGAAGTATCTCCTTCATGTAGAAAAAACTAAGTCACTGTTTACAAAATCTTATAGAAAGAGTCAGATACTGGTTTGCCATCCAAGCTAAAGGTTGTGAGGAAGTTTGCTATAGAAAAAAGACAAAAAAGAAGAAGGCTGGACTGCCGTAGGAGTAAATTGGGAGATTCATGGCTCAGGTTTGTAAATGTAAACCCAAAATTAATGAGCTATGAAATAAAACAATGATGTTCAAGAGTCATTACTAATAGCCCTGAATTGGCACTTCAGTCTGCAGACCAAACTCACTCGATGTCTGCACAGGTTTAGTACCAAAATATCTCTATAAAAAGCCTCCGACCAGTCTCAAAAGAAAGAAAAGCATCAGAAGGTAGAAAACTAGAAATATGTACAGATTCTTTTCATTTGTTTGCTTAATTAAAATTAAAATTAAAAAAAGCAGCTTTTGGAGCCAATGTTCCAGACTAGTGTAAGAATCTGCCCTGGGCAGCCTCATGGTCCAGGCAGCGTAAGGACATGTGTCAAGGAGCAGCCCTGCATCTGTTGCTCCCTCAGGAGGAGCTCGAAGGCATCAGAGATGGGGAGCTTGGACTCCAGAGGGTGACACAAGAGAAGGCTCACTGGTGGATTCACACAGCAGCACTATGACCCTTGCCAGGACAATTTCTTTCAAACAAGAGGACAAGTTTGAAACCAAGTGTTGGATCTTCTAGAAAGGGAAGAATGGAGGACACGGGTGGAACACACACGACTACCGATATGGGGATGAGCAAAAGAACCCCACACTTACTGCTGTCCATAGAAGATCCCACCATGAAAATAAAAACAACTTGTACATAAGTAACTAGAACATTCTTCTATTCTGCTGTGTAACAGTATGATAACAAGAGGAGTCTTAACATTAAATGGCCACTTCAGCCTTAAAAAAGGTCTAAGGAAGATGGAGAAGAAGAAAGACAGAGGGCTAAGCCCTAAAGATGGTTCAAGGAGAAGAAGAGAAAAAGAAGAGAACTGAAAAATAACAGCACACACATGGACTCGGGTGCCCTCGGCAAGGCCAAGCGTGGCTCTCGGGTCATTTAGCGCAACAGAAGGTTATTGAGTTGCCTCTACATAAAGAGTCAGAACCGAGGCGCAAAGGGCAGCTATGAAGTTTGTGTTTCACAGCACTTGCTTCAAGTACTTACTGAGCAGGGTGTTGAGAAACTCTGGCTGTCTCGTTCACATACATAGTCATTGCAGCTGGCTGTATGTATAGCAGATGGAAGGCAGCTTCTGCAACTGGTTATTAAGAAAAAGAATGGTCTTTTTAACAATATAACTCGCCCCATCTGAGGGACTCATGATTAACAGTACATAAGTGATCATATATACCTCAAGGAACTGAGTTTTAAAAAAATATTACAGTACCAATGATTTTTTTTTTTGTATCTACAACTATACAGCATTTTCAAGCAGTATGGAAATTTAATGAAATAATTATGATTTATTAATTTACATAAAAATACTTTTTACAGTTAAAGAATAAATCTTAAATGGTAAAAAAAATAAGATTAAGAAGCTCCAGCTATTGAGAATCATGGGAGTTTGTCTGCTCTTCGATAACTTGTTTTACTATTTCTGCCAGTTTTAGTCGATCCACTTTATCTGTGAATCCTCTGCCTGGAAGGAAAAGAACAGGTAGTGAGCTGGTGCTGGGCACAAGGAGGAAAGCAATCACAGCCAGAGTCATACACTGACTGAATATAAAACAGTACTTCACACAGAAACTGAGGACAACATTTGCAAGGGAACCAAAATGAGTAATGATCTCTAGTTCCACTGAAAAAATTAAGCACATAAAAACCTAAATTAAAACCAAACAAACAAAACAGAATGAGGGAAGAGGCACAGCCAAGCCCTTGTGAACCTGATGCCCCTGGTCCCCTTATATTCACCAGCATCTGCTCCTGGGGGCTGACACCTCTGCCACCCTGCTGTGACAAGTAGCCATCTGAACAGCCTCAGGGCAGCTGGCCTAGTTTAATTCTCTCTCCTATCCAAACCAAGCAGAGGAGATGTCGTGCTGACATAGATGAGGGCAGCAGCCTCCAGCAGAAAGAGGGTAATAAACAGCTGGAAGGAAACCAGCTCAAAACAGCTAAAGCTGTTTCTGAAGTGATGATCCACCCGCACTGTTATGTTTCTACACGAGCTGGTGCCTTTGAAAACTCTACCCTGAACCTCAAATAGAAACATTAAAGCAGAACTCCCAACCTCATTTCTAGAACATCCATGCTGGCAGATGGACTAAACCAGTGTCAAAACCTACATCAGTCTGACACAAATTCAAGATATTTGGGTTTATTTCCATTTAAGCAGGTCACTGCTTCCCCTTTCACCCAGCACTAGCACCGTTCTCCAGGGAAGAGAAGGAGTTCCTCACCATTCCAGCTGAAGCTCTGAAGAGTGTCTCGCAGCAACTTACACTCTCGATTATACTTCCACGCCTCCTGCATCACTTCATTCAGCTTCTCATCTTCATTCTCTCCTATTTAGGAGAACAAAGATAAACAGGAGGTTTGTCACTCTGCCTCGCAGCAACATTCAGAGCTTCAGTAAACAGTTATTCCTCCTCGCCTCACGCAAACTAGGAAACTGGTTTGAAAGCAGACACTCCTGTTGGAAAGTTATTTTAACAGCTCTCTGCATGTCACTGGTGACACTAATATTATGCAGGCACCAAAATTACAGTCCACAGACAACACTTTCTTCTTGAGACTGACTAGAACAACAGGAGTTTTGTTTATCCTTCCTCACTACTGACACAGACCGATCTTGAGGCACAGTAAAGTCAGTGTCTTGCATGTTTAGGAATGTAACTGTCTTAAAAGTGGCAACCTTTACCAGCCTGTGGTAGAATGCACTGAGCAATCACATCTCTCAGCTTTTCCAGAGCCACGTTGGAATCGTTACTTCCATTCTCAGGGTCATGGATGTAAACACCATCCTTTGGCTTCGTGCTGTGAAAAGAACAAAGAGGAAACAATTAAAAATTGAATGGAACTCAAGTTCATTACTTGTTGCGTAACTGCACCAGTATAACGTTTTCTTTCACTGTCTGGAAAGCTGGGAGTGGGAGCTAGATTTAGCATTAATTATAACAATGTCCTGCATTATGAGATCATTCTAAAAATTAAGAAAAATAAAAATTCCTTTCAGTTAATTCAAGTAGGGTGTAATCCTAAAAAGCATTATCCTATTTTTCAGAGTGGTAACTCAAACAAAGAAAAGAGAGATTCCCTGACTTCTTCAGTAAATGTCAGGATTGGAAAAAAATCGTGGAATTCTTTCTCCCAGTTTGCTTTACCTTACACAACATGTGACCCACCTTCTCCTAAGGGATCTGTTCTGCTACCTGTATAATGCAGTAACACTACCCAATCTCCTTCCTGCCTCACTGCCTTATCTTGGAAGACACACCACAATGTGCAAGTATGATTTGACTCCAACTACTCACTTCAGCATGAAGAGTATGTGAACCAAATCAGAAATTCAGGAGCATGGTTACAACTGAATGAACCTGAAACATGCTGAAAGTCATTCTCCATGCTGCCTATGCTTTGACCTTTCAAAAAAGGCTTTAAAGAGTTACCCCAGTAATTTCCTTTTGCGCAGGATTGGGTTGTTGACGGAGTGAAGGGGTTTGAGACTGACTTTGAGGTCTTGGATTCTCATGTTCGCAAGCTGTTCCGCATGAGCCTGTTGTATCCCTGCAACCATTGCCTGGAATGAAAAGAGGTGCACTTGATGTTTTAATTAGCTTCTTTGTGAATTAAAGAACAACATATGGACAATGTTAGCCATGGACAAAAAAATTAAAATAAAAGGTGCACCAAAATCCTTTTTATTTCAGAGATGCATAACAACAATCAAGTTTGTATTGTGCAAGATGAGCTTAGAACTGCAGTCACTGACTGTGGGACAATACATCCCAACCTCACAGGGACCAGTAGGACAAAGGATCATCTCTGCTTCTTAACAGTGCTGACTGAAGCAGAGTTTAAAGGAAGCAAAAAGGGCTATTAATGTGCTGCTAATTAACAAGGTCATAGCTGAAGTCAGGTACAAAACATGGTAAAAAAGAGAAAATACCTATAGAAGAGTCCTCAGGCATGTTTATGGATATAACTCTGTTCTCTACTTGTTAGCACATGGCTGCTCTTTATTGCCCATCTTGGAGCATCTTCTCCTAACCCAAATTTCAAATCAAAGCACTTCAATTTTCTTACAAAGACCTCAGGCTCTCATTAAGGCAGAAGGGGAGCTCTTTGTCTACTCAACACCATGTGAAAGAAAACACTCAAACTACCCAAGAGCTACCCAGCTTCTCCATGCGACATTACTGATAAAATAAAATGTTGTTTAAACCTTGTCCATCATCATCTGGGCAGAGGGGAGGATGTTATCAAGTGCCTCGGTGGAGTTCAGCCAGGGATGGTCCAGCACACCTTCAATGGTCAGCCGTTCCTCAGGTTTGACCTTCAGCAGCCTGGGAGAGGAATCAATCAGTCCATAAAGAGGTCTTTGTTGATCTACAATGTGCTGCTCTGTCTGGGATCAGAGCACTTTGCAATCTCTCAGCATTAGAGGGGCCAAAAAAGAAACTCCTCCTAACAACTAAAACACTAAGCTGACCCACAAGCAGTCTGACTTTCCACCAGCTTCACTGACCTTTGCTGTGGTGACTTTTTAACGCTGTCCCAGCTCATTCAGTTATATTCAGCCACTCAGTGTAAAAGAAAGATGCTGAAGGCTGTTTGAGTAATACCTGTCCACTGCTGAACTCTATATTCACATCCTCCCTGATGGGAAATTATCTTCCAGATAAACTGGAAATGATCCAGATTGACACTTTCTGGAAGTGTACACCTAGGGCTCAAACACATAATTCTTGGTGTGAGTCCATCCTCACACCAAGGACTCCGGGAATGGTGAAGTAAGGCAAAGTTTCAAAGTTGGAAACTCGTTTGCTGAATTAACTGCTTTCACCATGCAACTCCTTCGCTTTTCTCCCCCTGCAAAAGCCTCAAGTAACAGACACTTTGGCAGACTACAGCACCTCAAAATAAGAAGGAACTTTATTTTGAGATCTCTGAAAACTCCATGGAATTAAATTTTACCAGAATGAAACCCTGGAAAGAGATTTAGCATACAAACTCATGTTCTCATGATAATCACAACTGTTTAAGAGTGCTGACAAGTTATCCCAAGAGTCTAAGTGAGAAACAGAATGACTTGATGAGTTTGTCACACTTCCTTAGACAATACTCTCAATCAGCTTCCTGGCTGCAAAGCAGAATTGTTTAATGTACCAAGAAAGTGGAAATAACTTTTACAAATTGTCAGCAGGACCACAGACTAGCTCATAAATTTCACTTGCAAGGCCCTTCTGCCAAACAGGTTGTAAATTCAATTTCGATACAAGACCCAAGACACATGCATTCCTTCTCCACAGGTTTTCAAAGCCCTAACCTTAAGCACTTCAGCTCATAAAGCTTGAGGTCAGAAATCAGCTCGACATGCTTGAAAGGAAGCAGCTGCCTGAATGCAAAATATGACCTGCAGAAGCAAGACTCCATACGAATAGCATCTACATAAATAAAATGGAAACTTATCCAGAATTCTATAAAATCTAAATGTATTCCTGCAACATAAACACAGACTCACTGGCTGGAAAAGACAAGCAGGAAAGGGAGTCCCAATAACATTAGTGAGAGAATGAAGTGAACTGAATTTAACTAACAGCATCCTGAGCTGAGTTTCATGGCCATTCTAAAAGACAATGAAACCTTTAGATTGTGGAGCTTCTGCATGAGAATAAAGAGTTGATCTTGGTATAAGCAGAAGTTTCACTGCAACATAATCTGCAGTTGATTTGGTGAAAGGTTGTGAGCTCCCCTACACTGTTACAAACAGGTCCCAGCGCCCTTTCCAGACAAGGTTAAATCCTTGGAGATTTTACAGTATGTCAGAGGAGACAGTGACAGTTTAAAATTGTTTAACAGATTGATTTTTTTCTATTTATGTTGCTTTTATCCTTCCAGTACTTCTGGTGATAGAAGCAAAGGCAATAAGTCCCTCTCACATTTTTGAAAAATAAGTGAGGTCAAGACCTAATCAGTGCCACAGTCTTGCTTTCAAACAGGACCATGGGATCATGGTCTTTGAACTGTTTGCAACTGAGATGTGTGGGTTGCATGCAAACCAGTTTCCATTAGCATTTAGAATATGGTATCAATGCAAAACCTTATTTCATGGCCTGACACCTTGTGACAGATCTTAACCTCCCTTTCCACGCCTCTCTCTTGGCTCCTTTTATATGTGCACAGGGTTTTAATAGAGGGATCTACTGATGTTGGCCAGTTCCTATTACATCAGCTAAATGTCCCCCTATTTTAAGAGGGATTCAGATATTACCACAGGAGATATGTTCCTAGAGAGCACCTGCAGACGTGGCAGCCAGTTGTCTATATTGTTCTGAAGCAAGGTAGTGTACCTGCTCCCCTTAAAAACTAAATGCACAATGCACTCTAGTAACTTCCGAGACAGGAGACATCAAAAATTGAACACAACAGTTGTGGAGGGGAAAAAAAAAAAAAGAAAAAAGAGAAGGAAAGAAAAATATTTACCAGATTTCATTCATGCTGAATATGATTGATAGAAATGATAGAAAATTTTTCAGCTGTATGTGCTGCAGACGTTTCCCCCCCAGCCTTTGGAAAAATGAGCCCTTTGTGATAATGCACCTTCAAGTGATTTTCCAATTTCTTAATACAAGCAAAGAGCAATACAACATTTTCCTCAACTGACTCACTTTCGCACAATGTCTTTCGCCATTTCTGAGATCTGGCTCCACTCTTCCTCTGGAAATTCAAAACTTCCTGTCATGATCTTTTTCCGCATGTCCTTTGGAATTGTCCGACTGTGGTGTTTGGAGTAAAACGGAGGGTATCCACACAGCATCACGTAAATAATGACACCCAGGGACCACAAGTCACAGCTCTGAAAGCAAGGAAATGATCACTTTGGGGCGCAATTTGCAGCAAGCAGTGGTGTAGCTACGTTCAAAGTTCTACGTGATTCCCTAAGAAAACAGAAACACAGCTCAGCTCCTCCTAAAGGTCCATCCGTGGACCTTTGGGGATAAATATGGCAAATATGTAAGCACAAGATAACTCCATGCTGCCAAGTTAAACTACTTCCAGGACCCAAAAGTAGCTTGTTTACAGAAAGTGCTCCTGAAACTCTGTGCTACGCAACGGTAAGTTGTGTGGAAACAGCCAGTGGGTCGGGGGGTGAGCAAGCTGTGCATTTATTACATCTCTAAGGAAACTT
This sequence comes from Antrostomus carolinensis, assembly GCF_000700745.2. Lineage (NCBI taxonomy): Eukaryota > Metazoa > Chordata > Aves > Caprimulgiformes > Caprimulgidae > Antrostomus > Antrostomus carolinensis. The sequence goes on from NW_010328402.1 coordinate 28,693, forward strand.
GAATCTTAGTCTCTCAATATCAGAACATAAAACAGAACACGGTCATTTTTTTGGAATTTGAGACTAAAAAAAGAAACACCAAATGAGCTAGTGGAGATACTAAATCAGAGAGGTCTGTCATGGAAAACGCACGGCCTGAAAGCCACAGAAATGGAGAAGCTTCAGCGAGGCAGGAGCGGGATTTCACGGCTGCTTATGCTGTGCTCCCTCCTGCCCTCCCACCCCAGCCCAAAGCCCCCTCCCCTGCCCTTGCACTAGTGTCACTGCTTGTGTGATACAAAACAAGTCCATCCAGGAGGTGGAGCCAGCCAAAAACCAGCTCAGTAAAGAAGCTGGAAGCCAGATCTATCCCCCATCTGGATTTCTGTGCATTCATGGAACACAGACACTACTCAGAAAGGAGGAGGACTGTAACAGTCTGGACTTCAAGCTTCTGTTGGACCATATCCTTAAGGACACAGCTCTGTTATCACTTGGTTACAGCATGGTGCAGGCTAGGGCTAGTAGGAACTGCTCTGACCCTGGCCATCCATTCCCAATATTTCTTTTGTGCCAACACTAGCATTTGTAAAGCTTATTATGTATTTTTACTGGCTTGGTTTCCAGCTCTATCAGTCCTACAGGGGACTCCCAAAGGTTTATGCCAGCACAAGGACGGACAGGAACACGTAGCCAAGTGTAAGTAGAAGCCTGAACTCCAGCCAGGTTCAGGTGACTGTGGAAAGACACACAAGGGCAGATTTAGGGAACTAGGGAGGTTCTGCAATCGGTTTGTACAGACAGAGGTAGGCACAGCTGCCAACTGAAGCGACCTCAGCATCACCTTGTCTGCCCCAGGCTGTGTATTCCACCGCCTACTCTGAGACAGCATCAACGTTCACGAAGCTTCATGGACAAACTCAGCAAAGAGAGAATCCCTGACCCCAATAACTGGTTTTTACTGGATCAACACCAACCCAGGAAGGGGCTTCTCAAAGGTGAGACTGTTTCCTTCTGCAGGGGATATACTTAGATCAGCTCATACTGATCATTAAATCATACTCTTGGCTTTTGGCCTCTATAAAACACGTGGATGCTGATAACAAAAGAAACTCCAAGGATTTACCCCATGTATGTATGCTCTTCAGCAAGTTGTTTAAGCCAATCGCAGATGGCTCTAGAAGTCTAAATCTCTATTTAGGTACCTAAATTTTCATCATTTTTCCAGTGACCAGAGATAATTTCTAAGGAAATCAATGGGACTTTAGGCATGTAAGTATGAAATAGGTGTCTAAATTCTTTGTGGATATGGTTCCCAGATTCTGTTTCTCAAGAGCCAACTCTCTCCAGCCATGACACACACACTCCTTTTATAAGAAGTGTTCAATCATCAAGTTGTTTCTCCAGGATGGAGAAGAGAGAATCATAACCCTGAAGAAGGCAGATTCATGATTAGGAAACCCATGCAGACTTACTCAGTGAAAGTTATCTCAACCCATCTTTGTGTTAGTTCTCTATAGAAGGCTACTAAAAACACCACATACTAAACTACCCCATCTAGCATGAGGTGGGTTAAACAACCACCCTTGAAGCTGGAATCAGTGTAGATACTTAGTACTGCAATTAGAAACCAGCTAACTTTAATCAAAAATGGACACTCTGAAAAGAAAAACACTCAGTGGTTCAAACACTGCCAAGCCAGCAGGAGACAGAGATGATAATATGGAGGAAAATGTTTTGAAATGACCAAAAATGGGGTATAACCTTTCAGGACAGTTTCTGGCAGCAGTTGGTATTGCCCATGGCTACTGCTACAGACAACACAATAAGCTACTGGACATTTTACAGATGATCTCCACTACAGACAAGATACCACCACAGCTGCCTGACAAAATAGCCTAAAAAGTACTTTGCCCACCCAGAAACTCTGGCTGACAGCAGAAAAGGGGATTCCTTTGAACCAGCCTCTGGTGGAAGTAAAAGAACTTACCACATGGTCACACTCCAGCAGAATCCTTCTACTGTCTCCTAAAATCTAGTTAATATTGAGTGCTCCATTAACAGTGGTTGTATATTTTTCCTTTAATTAGAGGGTCATTAATTAGGCTTGAACCAAGTATGCAATTCATTATTCACTCTATTAGAGAGAACACAGAGCCAGCAGCACCTTTTGGTGTCTCACTGCTAAACTGAGAGAGACAGCTACCTGCACAGATCATTATCTTCTCATTTGCCAGTTCAACTGAATGAAACCTGGTCTGAAGCCAACACATTTGAGGGGAGAAACACCACTGTATACCTGGTCACTCCTTTTAGAAAACCCAAAGGAATTACATTTTTGAGAAATACAGCCCTGAAGATACCACTGCCTTACAGCTGAAAATACACAAAAGTGCACACAAAATAGCAACCAAGACGACATTTCCCTGCTGCCTCCTGCAGATCCTGCTTTTCACTCAGTGTGAGATATTTGGCTAGTTAAGATTTATTCCTGTCACAGAAATCAGAACAACTTTATTGCTCCTGGCTGTAAGTGTGTAATTTCAGGGCAATAAAGTTTATTGCCTTAGGTGATAAACTGTGTGTATAGACTACTGAGACAGCAGATGCATCGTGGAGGGGACGGGGAAGACACTGTGCTTTAGAGGTATTGCCTGTTCCACGGCTTACCTTGTTGTAAGTGTAAGGTGTTGGAGAGGTGGGGATAATACCAGATTTTTCTTTCTGATGCCGTCTTTGTGCCTCCAATACCTGTTGCCATGAGAGGAAAAAAATTTAAAAAAGCAAAATACATTTCACTTACAGGCACTACAAACAGCAATGCCCATGCCAAAGATACCTGATGATTTTTCCATTAGGTGACCTTATTCCAGTTACTGAATTCTCTGCCAAACTCAAACTGTTCTTCCTAACAAAGATTGGAACTTTCTACATGGGAAAATTTCAGCTAAAATATTTTATTGCTTTGGATGAAAATTCCAGTTTTGCCTGAATTAAAACAATTGCTCACATCTCTTCTGTTCAAAAACTCTTAACACTTCCATGCTTTGGAACTAGAACTTCAAGAGTGTTTGAAGAGTAACCCTAGATCCAGAGATGTCCCTTTTGCCTCTCCCATGAAGAAACCAAATCAAATCTGTCCCTCACTGATCAAATCTGTTGTTTCTGAGTTTCTAAAAAATTAAAATAAAATTTAAAAAAAAATCTCAATTTAAATATGCTCAGGAAAAGTTTTTTTAAGGGTTTGGTAGTTCACTTGTTTTAAAAAAACTCTGTCTGTAGTGCATATGGCCTTTCACCAGCAGGCTCCAGTTGAGGAGGCATTTTCAGGGCATTGGACTGTGACTGCATGATCTGATCTCTGCAACTGCTCTTCCTTGTCACTGAAGGCTGTCGGCATCCCAGTACTGTAATTAAATAACTAGCTGCAGTTTTCTTTTAATTTCCTTCAGGACTCCAACACAAAGCACAAAAGAGCAGAGCTACAAAAAACCCCAGCCTGTCTGTAATTATAGATTATGTCTGAACACATAACTGACAAGGGGGCCAAGTCAAGGTGAATGGGTCACCCTCTTTTTAAGCAATTGCCTTCACAGAACCTTTTTTGTTTCAGCATAGTCCTTTTAAATGTAATCTTGTATAAGCCTGAGCTGGAAGAAGGATTGCAAAGCAGGGACTTTTCCAAAACAACCACTTTAATACAGTTAAAGGCCAATTGTCAAAATTCTGGAGTAGTCTCACCGAGGAGAGTCAGGAGGCAGCAGCAATACCTCAGTGCTAAGAACAGAGTCTGGGAGATCTGCCTCACAATCTCCTGCTGTAATCAACAGATCCCTGTGGCACTCTGTCTTGAAAGGTGGCTACTATAAAATTACTCAGGATTCCTGGGCCCAGAAGCCCTTAATAAGGACACCAAAGGCTTTTAAAATGACGTGGTTGAGGAGGCACAGGCAATAAAGATCATTATTCACCTTTAGCCTAGGACTGTAATAGTTTGTTACCTGAGGTGCTACGTAATATGGAGTGAACTGTGGTGTCATCAAGTCACCTTGGTCTACTTTGGCAAATCCAAAGTCACACAATTTAACAGGTGCATCCTAAAACAAGAAGAGGCTTAATTACAAAATCTCATTGTATCAGCTTTTCTAATACATATTTCTCACCTTGTACTCATCTTACCTTTGCCACAGGTACTCCTCTTTTCTAATTATACCCTCACCATTCCACAAAAAGGTCATAAACTAATCTTTGAAACAATGTTTTTTGTTTTCCTGGGTGCTTTGGTTCAAAAGCAGTCCCTCTCTCAGCTTTGGAAAGCACTAAGTGCATTGTAGGGGGGTCACTGCATATCAGCAGGGGAAGAGATAAACAGGCAAGTGCTTGGATATGTCAAAGCACCCATAACACATGTTAGAACATATTTAAGAAGATCCATATTTAACAGCAGCAGCACAGACAGCTTGTACTCTAAGCAGATTAAAATATGGAAAAGCATGAAGCCAAAAAATGTCATTAGTTTTTGTCACCAAAACATTGCATTATTGTCATTTTCCACCTATTCTGAAAATCACCAGTGAGCCATTTTACAGCATCCAGCAGTAAACACAGAATACCAAATCTTCATCTTACCAGAGAGTTATCCTTGAAGAGAAGATTCTCAGGCTTGAGGTCTCTATGTGCAATGTTTAGTGAGTGGCAATGCTGCAAAGCCAAAGCTATCTGAAAAAGGGCACAATAAATCAACTACAATTACAGAACTCCTCCTTTAGCCCAGACAGTTATTTCAGCTTTAAAAAGGACATTGTCAACATAGCTTAGACCTCAAAATTTTCACTCCACTTGGGTACAATTCTGAGTTAAGACAAGCCTGGCCATACTGCACAATAGCACAGTAAAGCATCACGATTAGGAAGTCAAACCCACCAAGCTATTCGGTTTGCATTTCACTCAAAGCAAATAGAAAATAAAAGTTAAGTTGTGCTGGGCTTCCCAACCATTTTAGTTGGACTAACTTGGGGCATTATTACCTTCCCAGAAGTGAAACAGATCGTGACAGTGTCCTTTTACACGCTGTGCTACGCCTACGAGGTCACTACACTTGCTTGCAGGCTCTCCAGCAACTACATTCTGCTTAACAGTCAACTGTGAGATCTTGCTTCAATATTTCAGTATTTTATTGCATTTGTTACTGACTTAAGAGTCAACATTCAGGCAGTTTTATTCTTTAATTCTTGATGGTACTGCTGGCAATTTACTCATTTCATGGGATATTACACAGAAATGCTTCACTTGATCCTTTCAGAGACAGCTTCTTACACTGCTGTGGTTTAGAAACCTGTAACCCAGGCATGAAAGCTCTACAGACTGTACAGTTGAAAGTGCAATTCATTTAAAGAAAATCAAAGCATAAATACTGAAACAAAAGGTAAAGCCATGTGACCCTTATTTGGAAATATTCCTATCGGCTTCTGCAGGATCCTACCCAAACACAGTACCCTGGGTGAAGCGCTGAGTCCTTAGAAGACTGGAAATTACTGTGATAAGAGAACTTCAGTGTTAACTTAGCTCAGAAACAAATACAGACACATTCCCAGAGAAAATGAGGTAGCTTTGTGACAAGCTTTTAACTGTTACTGGGTATTACTAGACCTGTAGTTCAAGACAGTGATTAAGAACCACTAGATGAAAAAATAAGACCTTAACATTGCTTTCAAACTGCATTTGTATAAACATTAAAGCAAAGAGTTACTTGGGACATGAATAAGCTAATCGTACACACAGTCAGAAGTCAGGACTCAATTCAAAGTCTCATCTTCTGGTATAGTTTTAAAAGATTTTCCCAACATGTTAATCTTGGAGATTGCCTTACATTGACAAATCAAATGGCCCAAAGGGCATGAAAATAAACTGTCAAGAATAATTCTGAGAATAATTCTGCACTTCTTTGCTGGACGAAACCAAAAAGGTAAGGGCACAATCACCATTTCAATAGAAACTACTCAAAGCACAAGACAGAAAAGTAAGATGAATTTATTTTGCCCTCTTTTCTGTCTCAGTACCAAACACCATCTCCCGAGTTTAGGGGAAAGCAAGGGATCAGGATATGGATATATTCATAAACAGGCATGTCAATTTACAACAAATGCTGTAATATCTTGTCTCATGTTTTCCTTCCTTTATTCACTGCAGTGATCACTGGTGTGGGAGCAGGACCCTTACTGATTAGAGCCTCTCACCTACAGTTTGTGTATCTTTTGATTGGAATGTCAGTACAACCTCTGCAAGAAGCAAATTAAGGCAACTCTGGCTGTCGACTTCATGCCATGGTGCCAATTCCCATGCAGAACTGCTCAGGATCCTTCTGTCTTGTGGACCCTTCACAGGAACCTGCTGCTCCTCTGCTGTGGCTCCCTAGAAAGGCTATCACAGCATACAGCCACATCATCTTTCCTGCAACCTCCCCATGACCACAAGTCATCCAACAGCTTGGAAGTGAAAGGGAACAAGTTCACTCCAAAACTGAGAGGGACTGACACTGGGGATCCCCACATTGAATCCCATGGAGGCCCTTCTGCTTCGTCATCCTGCCTACTCTAGCAGAGAGTGACAGCAAATGCTAAGCAACAAAGAGCCTGATGGACATCAAAACCTCTAGTAATAAATACTGCGGAGACTATAAACTGCAACATTCAAGAGTGAGTTGCCTAGAGAAATGGAGAGGGGAAAATGACATCAGAACAAACAGCACAGAAAACATGCACTATAGTGGTACGTTCCTCTTGTTATCTTCTGTGAGAGGCAGAACTTCCATAAAACCAAATACAGAACCCAGCCTGAAAACCACTGGCCCAGGACACGTGTATATTATTGTCTGCTACCCCACCCAAGAGGCAAGAGAAACACCAAGTCTGTGTCATGGCCAAGAGGGATTCTCAAACTGGAGCTCAGGAGCCACGTGTGGTCTGGTGAGAGCCTGTGGACTGGTGGATGTAACACGTGTAGAACAACAGTGAGGGATACAGCAGGAAGAGTGTGCAAGAAAAGAGCTCTCTGGTGAAGCATGCTGTAGACCAGGTTAGGAAAACCACTGCTAAGGACAGCAGAGACACCAGGGTCCCAACCCAGAAGAACTAGCCCACACCTTCAAATTCTTTGCTTCTATTAAAACTTTGGCATTGTCAGGTTATAACAAAGCAGGCAATGATCATCGGATCAGAACTGAGGATTATTTTAGCTTCCTTTTTTCCCACCTCCCCATCCCAAGAAATTGTTAAGTACTTTAGCCATTATCATTCATGGATTTGTTTACACATGGGTGTTAACTTGCCTGCTTTGTTACTTGGCTTGCTTGCTTCTCAGTAAAGTGCCGGTGCTGGCTGATTCTGTGAAATAGCTCTCCCCCTTCCATCATCTCCATTACAATTAGGAGCCGAGCCCTGTTCAAAAGCATTTCATTTTGTTATATTAAAAATAATCAAAAAAGAACAGAATTGCTAAGCTAATAATGCATACTTCATATCTACTGATGCAGGCCAAGAGAGAGACATATACTTGCTTCTTCTACAGTTGTTCTAGTTATTTTGCTTCTGTAATTCTGCCTTTAAGCACATAAACTGCAGGATTTTCTGGCTCCCAGCAAAATCTGACTCACTGATTGTCAGTCAGGAATCTACAGTTTGCTCTTCATGTTGGGCTCCCACATCCAGCTGGACCAAACACCATGGACATGTCTACATGGATGCATTCAGACAGATACATGCAAGCTTCACCCAGGGTTTCCACCAGCAAGCCAGTTTGGATCTGGAAGCCATTTGGACACATCAATGTGTAACTCGAAGAACACTACAGCAGGTAGAGTCTTGCACTAAACCAGCTAAACAGCTTCCAGGTTGGAGCTGGCTTAGAGCATGGAGTATACCCATCTGCACCCATCCTTGCAGACATCCCCACCTCCCTAGGTGCTGAAGATGTTCATGGAAACTTAGAAGCAGAAGGTTGAGGAATTATCTTCAATGCTTTTGCATCTGGATACACTACTGTACCTCATGACTTTAATTTACAGTTTTATTGCTGTAATTATGAAGGAGAATGAATAGGAAGTGTGGAGATCAGGACTGCTAAATCCTCAATAAATTAACTTCTAATTCTTCTTGCCACACAGCAAAATCAGATACATCAGAGACTAAGACATGTCTCAGTTCTTTAAGTCTCACAGCTCTGATTTTTTTTTTCTCAACCTTTTATTCCCAAGTGATATTAAGGTATGAAAAAAAATAAGTCTGATTCATGTTTTGCTGCGTTCATTTTAAGCAGGACAATGTATTGAGAGTTTACAGGGCAGAAGCTGATATTTTTAGAAACAATTCTCTCTCTCTTTTTTTTTTTTTAAATGAAGACTGGCACTCTTTGTTTCCCAGTGGCTCACAGGCATCACCATCATCTCAAAGGATCTCACTTAGGATTGTAGGTAGCAACAAAAGTCACAGCTCCAATCCTGCTTTAACAGTGCTTTGAAAGCAGAAGGAGGCTCAAAGGTTACAAATCAATTCAAGCTACTAAAGCAATATCAAAGCAGGACAGAAGTTAATATACTCTCAGACCATGCAGGTATCACAGACTGAAATCAATGAAAAACCTAAGAAACAAAGATCTATTCAAAACCAGTAGTGAAGGATGTAAAGTTATTTAAATACGCAAAGGATTGGGCATTGACTGGGGAAAAAAAAGCGTTGCTTAGTCTGAAGTATAAATATCATATCTGGAACCCTGTATAAATATTAATTTTGGTCACATTGTGATTAAAAACAAACAAACTCCACTATACCTTGGCCTAAACATGGAAAGCAAGCTGTGGGAATTAAATCACCCTATGTAATCTTACCTTGGGCTGGATTCATGTGGGAACTGCACACTGTTAGCATAAACTTCAATAATTTGAACAATATTGGGATGTGTTGCACACATCATGTGCAGACGTACCTTGAAGAGAAGGGAAGAAACGTTACTGTACACAGAGACACGCACCTGACCAGTCCTGCTCCTCCCTCTGCCCCCAAGACTATGGCACACGTGAGCTTGTGCGCTGCCAGCTGTCCTCAGCACCAGTCACACACATTTTTAATTATTCCTAAATTAAGAAATGCCAACAAGCATTTATATGAGTGACTAACAGCCATCACACTATTTGGATTGAGTAAGACAAAAAGATCATACGCTGCTGGTCTATTTGTTACAGACCGTGGAATCAAACCCAGCAGAGTTCCAGAAAAAGGCCAACATTTGATTTTGTTGGGTTTTTTTTAATATAAATTAAAGCTAGATCTAGCTTTAAAGTAGCAATAGAGATAGGATTGAAACTGAAAATTTAAAATTAAAACCCGAAATTCCATAATCCAGCTTCTTTTATGGCCTAATGATCTACCACTCACAACATGGGAAACCTCACCTCCCGCTCCAACCTTTGGAAACAGGAACCTAAGGAATTTTCCCCAGTTTAAAGGTGCCTGGATTGCTAAATCAAGTCAAGGCTTGATGCCCTTTTTAAACAAATTATTCTTCCCTGGGAATTTTGAATGAGAATTTGCTCAGTAACAAGAGGTGGAAGTTGTCTAAACCTTGAGGACAATTAATGTTTCTTTTGCTTTCCTGGCCACTCAAACGCTGCCCATCATTTTCAACAGCCTGACAGTCGGTACCTCGGCACGCTCTTGCCAGCCACAGTAAGACACAAACAGTATCAGTGAGGTTCTCTAGTTTCTCCTACACAGATAAACCATTTAGAGTGGGAACTTGAAGCATTCTTGGCAATTCTTAAGAGTAGTGACATCCGAGAGCGAGATGTACGGAAACAAATCAATTCTCACCTATTCATGTTACGTGACACGGGACGTAGGGAGAACACTAGTTTTAAAATATAGCTCTATAAATTACATTTATACATTACACTTAACACCTACAGCAAACTCTGAGTTAGACAGACCCCCTGTTTCACCCACCACATCATCCTCTAAGAAGCTAGAGGATCAAACCCAAGCAATGTTGCATAGCAAGATCTACAGAACTTTTTAAAATTTATTTTATTACTTTATTTTAAACCCATTGCAACAATTCACCAAAAGGGGCAAAGACTTTATGGTGTGGCAGAAGGCAGAGAGTATAAACAGGAACTATACCTCATTTCTAGCTTTTGGACGATCAAGAAGAATTTTCAGTGCAAAGCGTTCTTGAGAGGATTTTTTCACGCAGACTCTGGTATTACAGCAATAAAATTATTCAGTCAGCAAGAATGTTACAGAGACACTTCAAGCAATTGATCTGTAGTCAAGCAAACTGTAGTCACTGGAGTTTGCAATTGATTGCAATTGCACTTCAAGCAATTGATCTGTAGTCATGAATTTGCTCTCCAATATGGGAATTAACAGGCATGCCCACAATCTGGAATCTACAGGGCACCTGTCCCAGCTTGAAAGCCTCAATTTTCAGCCTTCCACAACAATGTCATGTAGAAACACCTAAAACAAAGTGCTATTTTCAGCAAGGCAGAAAAAGTACTTCAGAGCAATGGGCAACTGCAGACAAGCAGAACACACTCCAGACATCCAGCCTGAAGAGATACTTTTGATAAAAAAACCCCAAACCACACAGTGGCAGCCTGAGTATCTCCAAAGGAAGGAGCAGTCTGCAACAAATGAAGTGTTTCTGACTGGAAATCCTTGTTTTAGCAAGGCCACCAACTGGGCTGCACACTTTTTTTTTTCTCTCTCTTTCCTCCATTTAACATTAACAATTGAACTGCATCAGAGGGAAGGGCCCACATATTAACAGGCAGCTAAAAGAATAAAAACCAAAGGGATTTTTTAATAAAGATCAGAGGCAACACAGCAACAGAAAACAAACTGGAGAAACCAGTTGCCTGGACAGGAAGATAAATGGTGGCAAAAGACAAATTGCCCCATCAAGTGCCCAGGAACAGACATTTATTCCCAAGCTCTGGTACAAATTCCCGCTGCCAAAGGGAGAGTTCTTGGTGAAAAGGGAACATGTTTCGCTTTACAGAGAACAGCCAGTTCCTGCAAGGGTTAGAAATTCACCATGGGTGAGTCTGGTGTGAGATGTAGAGCTCGTGGCACTATCTGCTTTGGCCTCACGTGATGATGTGTGAAAAAATAGCTGGTAAAAATAGCCAAGGGGCAGCCTGTGCTGATGGCCCGAGGGATGGCACCGGAGATGGGAGCAGCGACCTTCGCTCCGCACCCACACTGGGATCAAAAGGACAAAGGTGCTTGAGCAGAATTTTCTGCTGACACCATTTCACAACTGACTCCTGGTCTTGCTTTGCTTCGGGAATACAGCAGTGAGATGGGACAAAGCAGAGAGGTGAGGAGGGTTTTTATTCCAAACATATCCCATAAAAGACAATAACTTGCTCACGCACCAGCTATAACACACTTGGAGTACAGAGACATTGATTTCTTTATAAAAAGAGTCTTCCACATATCTCATCACAATTAAAATCTGTACTCACTAATCCACAGCTAATGAAACCAGCTGAGATTACACACAAATCTGTAGGGGTATTTGTCTTACCTAACAGGACCACTGATCCCAGCTCCCAGCTTCTGAGTCCAGTTAATGTTGTACTCCTCTAAAATGGAGGTTTCCTATTCAAGAAGGAGCAGAGGGAGGAGAAAGAAAAGGGGAAGAAAAAAAAAATAAATATAAAATTACTAAATCCCTTCCAAAAACAACAGCTCAGCAGACCTGATTCGCAAGATACCTGAGCAGAAAAAGAGCCTGCTTTGGAGTTTGGCTTCACCTAGGAAAATTAAACATAAATACAAATGCTCACATCATAATATATCTTAGTGAGGTGATTTCAGTTTAAAATTATTTCTGTGCAGCTGAGACTGCTCACCCTGGCATTCTGAAACAGGATTATTGAGAACAGTAAAAGGGATCTTGCACCTTTAATACAGAAAGCGTATCAAGGGCGCTTTTCCCCCCAGACTCTTAAATCCAGCTTCCTACCTATAACTGATCATTCATAATTGAACACAAAGGCCCAATTTCAGCATTATTACATTTTTTTTTCATCATATGGTACAAAGGAAAATGATTTTGCCGCTTTTTTAGGGTTTTTAAACCTTTGGAATCATTATACTGTAAATTAAACCCCGCATGACTAGTTTTAGCTTGTCTGATAATGAACTAGGCTCATGTTTATAATCCTTTTGTCTGAATCCATATAACCAGGGTTTGGTTTTGTTATGACACAGCTTTGGTTGCTCTCATGCTCAAACATGTCACAAAGCAGGATGTAAATGCAGCTCCAGCTCACAGCACTGTGATTTAACGCCGCTGCCATGTGCTTTTACACAGCTGGTGACCTAAGAACTGAGCGGGGCTGAACGCTGGAAATGACATCAGGTGCAAACTCAACTCACCAAGTAAGACACACCATAAAATTCTGCTTTTGTTCTTTCATGAACATTGCTACCCATGCTCAGGAACACCTTTGAAAAAGCCATGCTTGCTGAGAAATTGTAAGAAAAGGAGCTGGTAACAAAAGCTAACACTGGAGCAAGCACTGAAAACAAATGGAAGAGTCCACTGCTCGAAAAGCAACTGTCTTCTGATCAGATTTGCCCCTTCTGTTACCTTCCCTTCAAAACCTGCAGCATTTCAGGAATCACTCATGCTACAAACTGTGAGAAAACTCAGAACACTTGTGCTCTCAACTCAGGTGTTGAGAACAGCAGTCCCTAAGCTGGGGTCCTCAGCCTCTGCTGCAACCGTCGTGGATGAGCATTACCACCAGGCTGGAGCCAGACCTCAAACCACATGGACTGAAAACAAAGCAAGAGAGGAAAGCTGATATTTAAGGCAAGATTTGAAGGGTTTAGAGAGTGAAAAAGACAGATGTGAAAAGAAAAACTGTCTTTTCACAAGTCTGGAGTGAGCATCACATAAATCATAAGCGACTAGCGTGAAAGGTGTCAAGGAAAGAGTAAAAGTTAACTTTTAACTGGAGATTCTATTAAGAGTTTTAAAAGAAGGGGGGAAGACCATCGTGGTTTGTTGTTTTCAAGCAGAAGCATAAAGAAATTTTCTTATCAATTTAACTAACATACATTTCACTTCTGAGAAGCACATCAGGGAATAGCTAATTTAATTTTCCTGATATTCAGATACAGAGAACTGAAGGCATCGTAGGTGGAAAGACAACACGATTTTAGAAGAGGATTAATGAGCAGAGAAAGGGTTTCTCTGAACAGGGGAGTTCCTCCTCAGCACAGGCTTTCAAGATCATGCTTAGTGTTTACCTTGTGAAGTCAAACCACTGAAATGAAGAAGCAAACACCAAAGTGCTCTGAAGCAAGAGCGTGATTGAGTGATAACAGTTCTTCCCTGGTTTTCATAGTGCTTTGAAGTCTCCTGCTCCTGTTCCCAAACCAAAGAAGGGCCTGCCTGCCCCAAAACTCACCTGACCTCACCACAGATGTTGGTCTAAAAAAAGAGTTACTGTCTCCACGTACAAGCACAGTCTTGACTACATAGTTTTTTCTGCTACCTGCTGCCACTTGTGTGCTGGCACAGAGACCATTCGCTTCGCTTCACCTGAGCAAGTGGGACAGAGGAGCTGATTAAGAATTAGCAAGTCTGATCTATGAATCAAATGAAGAGAGAATAAGATCTGACAGTTCTCAAGTCCTGGAGGACAAGTTCCAACAACCTCAAATAAGCCCATTTTTAATAAAAATTAATTTCCTCTTTCATATTCTGCATATATACTGCTGTTTTAACTAAAAAAGCCAACGTTGTTCTCTGCATTTTAATTTGGATTCAAATCCTCCTTCAAAAGCAGCTTTACAACTTAGAAGCAAAAATTAATAATCTAGTGACCAAGAGACACTTTTCACCATTTCCTAACGATACAAAATACAGCATTTGAGCACTTTGATGTCCATCAGCATACAGAATTGCTTACATCTCCTTCTAGTACAGAAACAGGAGCTCCACATGGAGCAGCAAACCTGTGCAGCTGCAAATCACCACAGGTTCACACCATTCAAACAGCACCAAGTATTTAAAAGGCACAGCTGGGACACTGCCCTCGGAAAATACCCAAATCTACTTCAACCAGGGAGCTTAAATGCCTCCCCTCTCTGTTTGGATTAACGTACTGCAGATGATGGCAGCAGAGGGTACAGTGTGCTGGACTTTGCTCCACATCTGGAGGATGAATTGCCTCCAGCAGCCTGGCTGACGGGTGGGCTGGAACTAATCTGCTGTGGCTGGGAACAGAGGAGGCAGGAAAGTGCTGGTGAGAGCTTTCAAAGAAATCTGCAGTGGTGCAGTTCTTACTGTAAATCTTTTTTTGCTCCTGCTATTAAAAGAACTTTAAACTTCTAATCGCTCCTGAATTTCCAGTGAGCAATAAACTAATTTGAAATGTATTCAATTATAAAGTTTAAGGCCAGGCTGGATGAGGCTTTGAGCAACCTGGTCTAGTGGAAGGTGTCCCTGCTGCTGGCAGGGGGGTTGGGACTGGATGAGCTTTAAGGTCCCTCCCAACCCAAACCATTTTATGATTCTATGATAAAAAAAGTTTCACCAAAACTTTAAGCATTGAGGTCTCTTCAAGAGCTCAGTTCCCTTTCAGCAAGCTCAGGGTACCTAAAACAACAATTTGAGCATCCTCCCACGCCCAGTCAGCAGTCTGGGATGCCAAGAGCCTGGAAAAGCAGGACTCTGGGATTTCTCTGAGCTTGATCCCCAATAAGCTGCCTTCTGACAGCTTTAAACGTGCATCAGCACTGCTGGGGGAAAGCTCAGGCAATTCCCAGTTTCCACTGAATCTCAATGGGAAAAGGTTTGAAATCAGGTACTTTGAGAATAATGCATCCTGACTGCAGGCAGGGAAAGCACCCAGCGTGCTGCCTGGCCAAACTCCACACGTTCAACAAGTGAAATGCCAACTCCACCTCCACCCCTCGGCCTTTCAGCTTCACCCAGTTTGCCTCAACCAGCGATCGCTATCTCGAATCACAGCCCCTGAACCTGCAGAGCAGGTGAAAACCCATCGAACTCCAACAATCCCCAAGTCTTTGAGAAGCACAGAAATCAACATAAAAGCACTAAATGATGTTTTCAATTCAGACAACGTCCATAACCCAAAAGATTCACCCAGAATCTGTTCTCAGTCAGAACTGCAAACTGAGAGGAGCAGGGGGCAGACCCAGGGCTGTCCCTGCACTGACACAACTGCTTCAGCTTCTTTGGTTTAGTTTGGTTTTAACCCCTGAGAGCTCTCATGTAGATCTTTACCATGAAATACCACAGAAATACTTGAAAAATCTTCTTTTTCAAAGCACTCTGGACAGCTGCTTCACCTGCACTGTGCCAAGACTGATAACGAAGCAGGAAGATGTCCCTGCTGATGGCAGGGGGTTGGAACTGGATGATCTTTAAGGTCCCTTCCAATCCAAACCATTCTGTGATTCTATTCTAAGAGACAGTACATGATTTCAGTACTTGCTCTTTAGTTTAATTACAATCAGGATTGTCTGAGCACGGTGCTTAGACTTCCTTCTACACTGGGCTTTTTTAGTTCAAAAGGCAACACTCACAGATTTTAAAATCAATCCAGATTTTAACAACACAAGACACTTGCTCCTTCTCTTGCACCGACTATTGCTCCCAACAAACTTTGTAAAGACACATCCCACGGTGGCAGAGAGCAGGGCTAAGGCACCCAGGGGCAATGGGTGTGAGCTGGAACACAGGAGGTTCTGCTTAAACTTGAGAAGAAACTTCTTTACAGTGAGGGTGCCAGAGCCCTGGGACAGGCTGCCCAGGGAGGGTGTGGAGTCTCCTTCTCTGGAGACATTCAAGACCCGCCTGGACGCCTTCCTGTGTGATCTCATTGAGGTTCCTGCTCTGGCAGGGGGGTTGGACTGGATGATCTTTTGAGGTCCCTTCCAATCCCTGACATTCTGTGATTCTAAGGAGAGGTGGCAAATGCCAACATACAGGGTCCTTTAACCTCCATCCTTACGGAATTCATTCGTCTTATTAAAAAGAGCATTTCTGAAGACATCTGGAATCTGACAGCACACGCTTCACACAAGGTAAAGAGCCTGCAAAGAGCCTGTAACACACTGGTTTATTGTCACTTTATCTCACAAGGGCTCCCCCAGTTTCTTCAGGAAATCCTCTCAGCCAGGTCACAGCAGGACTCAGGGGGAGCACTGAGCTCACACACGGATTCTCGCTGTGAAAAAAGAAACCCTGAATCTGTTCAGCTCCTCCAAACACAAACATCCCACACGCCAGATCTGTTTTCACCACAGCATCCCAACAGGAACTCGGAGATGGATCGAGGCCACGGCGTTGTCTCCGCAGCCGGGACTGCTCTGAGGCAGGGACCCCGGCCACCCCGGTTCTGCTCCCCACGGCCTTGGTACCCCAACACCGAGTCCCGTGGAAGCCATCTGCCTGCAGCTCC
>NW_010328403.1:0-581 GCF_000700745.2 Antrostomus carolinensis
CTCTCCCATTGAGTCAATTTGTGAATCTGTCATGCAAATATGTTGGACCTTGATTTGAGTTATTATTTTTTACCTTTCCAGTTGTGCATTGTCTCTATGAAAACATGGCAATTCATGTCCTAGAAATGGCTATCTTCCTTTTCATCATTATTATTATTATTATTATTATTATTATTATCATTATCATTATCATTATTATTATTATTATTATTATTATTATTATTATTATATTTTAATTTTCTTTTAATGGAAGTATTGGGAACTAGGTCAGATGAAAATGCCTACATGGTGTATGTAGTTATCTGCAGCCTTGTGTAATATGAGTTGGAAATATTAGAATCAAGGAATAGTAGAACAGTTTCGGGTGGAAGGGATCTAAAGATCATCTAATTCAACTGTCCTGCCATAGAGAGGGACATCACAGAATCACAGAGGCACAGAATGGTGGGGATTGGAAGGGACCTCAGGAGATCATCTAGTCCAACCCCTCTGCCAAAGCAGCTTTCCTACACCAGGTTGCACAGGAAAGTGTCCAGACTTCTTTTGAACCTCTGCAGAGATGGAGACTCCACAATCTCTCT
>NW_010328404.1:0-14357 GCF_000700745.2 Antrostomus carolinensis
CCAACCCAAACCAGTCTGTGAGTCTATGACTCCTAAGAGTTCACTGAATCAAGTTTTGATCCACAACTGTTTATTAGTTTTGTTTTTCTTAGACTGGCCCACGTTGCTCAAAGCCTCATCCAACCTGGCCTTGAACACTTCCAGGGAGGAGCAGCCACAGCTTCTCTGGGCAGCCTGGGCCAGCGTCTCACCACCCTTACACCAAATAATCTCTTCCTCAGGTCTCATCTCAATCTCCTCTCTGCCAGTTTGAAGCCATCACCCCGCAGATGGCAGAAAACAAGCCAAGAAATGGGCTCATTTTCTTCAATTGCCTCCTACGCTTTTTGGTCCCTTGACGCAGAGGAAAACACATCAGCTGGACACAAATCTGTCACAAACTACATCCTCATTTTTATAAAGGCTAAACTGGGGTTGTTTCCACCCCCTGAAACTCTTGATCCAGCAGTCCCAGTCTCAATTACTATTACATCTGAAGTTCATCAAGCACCACATTACCAAGATACTGTTGAGACCAATGATAACAGTGCTGCTTCTTCACACAACAATTTTTTTTATACATGAAAATGAGGTTAATGGTACTCACTCACCCACCCTCCAAGGAAACCAATCTGAAGTCTGCACAACACTTCAGCTTTAGAAAACTCTAGCAAACCCACACAAAATCTGACTGGAGAGCTGAGCAATGCTCTCCTATAAATAAACAGCATCACCATCAGATCCCAAATCCCTTCCTGGAAAGCAGGATTGCATCTGGGATTGCATCTCCCATGGCTGCATCTCCCCCAGCAGCCCATGGTACTTGGCACGAGGCAGAACACCCTAATGCATCCAGCATTAAAAAGCTATTACTCTGCAAAGACAATTATTTATTATGCTCTAAAGCATCTTAATTACAACAATAGTGAAAAACTGAGGAAAAAAAATAAAAAATACCCTGACAAAAACCCCAACCCGGGATGTAGTTTGTTCCCAACTCCAGTGGTTGCTCTGAAAAGCGAGGCCAGGTGGGCCTGACCGCCTTTCCCCCCACCGAGGATCACATCTGAGGGTTTACCACGAAGCCAGAGAGCAGGGAATTTTCACATGGGTCTAGGTTTCATCATGAAAAATTTTGCCCTGTACTACTCCTAACCCCTCCGACAGCCAGGACTGCATTTCAGTTTTATTCACAAATCTGGCTGTAACCCATTACTCTGTTAAAAGGCCAAAGATTTAATAGTATATAACTCCACAGTGAGTCCCATTGGATTCCACAGGATTACTTTTGCGGCCAAGTACTAGCATTAAGTGTGAATAAAGACATCAAAATACGGCCCTAAGTGTCGATGATTCATCGGTGTAATTCCTAGAAGAGAGAGAATCCACACAACAGCCTCATAGCTGTGAAGTGACCTAACTAAGATGTTGTTACACAGATAGGAAAGCTGCATCCACTGGGAGAAATGGGAAAAATATATTGTCTAGTGGGGAAGTCACTGAAAACGAGACCATTTCTTGCCCTGTTTCTGTGCAAGATAGTTACAGGTTGTCTAATATCCCCTTTATTGCTTTGCACGCCTGCCCATAGCGTGAGTCCCAGCTCAGCTGAGGAGAGGCAAGAGTTGATGCTCTTTACTGTCCAAGTGATGGGGGAAAGGAGCTCAGCAAAGCACTGGTTGCTCCTCTCACTGAGCTGCAAGCAGAGCTGAGCTCACCCATGAGCAAGCAAGCTCACCTCACCATAGCTGGTTTAAGCAGGAGAAATATATTTCTCTTTCCAAAAAACCCAAAACAACACCAGCAAGAAAATAAATGCTGGACTAAAGCACAGGTCCTGGAGCTGATGCTCCCCTCACACTCAAGATCAGGTATCTCCAGTCACACCAGTTACCTCTTAATGAACTCATGAGAGTCTGGCTGCTGTTTTATTGGGTGAAAACATTTTCTCATGGTCAAATGATAAGGAAGCTTGATGCAATGGGTGACAAAGGACAAAAAAAAAAAAAACCCCAACAGTGGTAGAAAGACATTTTTCACATATTTTTCTCCCTGTCATCTTCCAGGAAACTGATAAAACTGGTTTCAGGTGTAGTTTTCATTCAAAATGCAACCATATATCTTTAGGTTGAGTAAAACCAAGTGCCCTGCTTAATGGCCCACAGCCGTGAGAAGAGACTGTAACCAAAGCCAGGAAAGAAAGAGGCAGAATTCCCATTTCCCTTCCCCACCGGCACCTAGGAGGAGATAAAGTATCCCCAAAGAACTGCCTGTGCTTTCATAGCTCTGTGGTTTTACACATGGTACCTGCTGAGAAACATTGTTAGCTGAGAAGCAAACACACACACAATGAATTTAGGAACATGCACAAGGAATTCAGCCTCATCAATGGGAAAAATCATCTTCTGGGCTTTATTTTGGAAAAACCAATGGGGATTGAAAACCAAACAGTGAGCAATGATAACTCATCCCACCTTCACATAAGGACCCTTCACCTGTTCTTCACAGCTTAGTCTGTCTTCAAGGATAAGGGGGAAGGATCTTTATTTATCCTCCCAGGGAAACTTCAGGAATTTAAAAGAATATCATTAAAAATAAACCCCCTGAAGTAGAGTGTTAGGATGAAAAATGGATCATCAGCATTACCCATGGGACACACTCAACAGCCCCAAAACTGGGGAAGTTGTGCTCCTCAAAGCCTTGAAAGTATCTTTGTTACAAACACCGCTTCTCTGTGGATTAAAACCCAAACAAACATCATCTGCTGTAGTCAAAAGCAGCTTTCCTGAGGCCGAGTCAGGGTTTTCAACACCGGCTGCTCTTGGGTGTATCCCCTACCTGTCACAACTTCCAGTGTGACAAACTCACTTAAGATTCCCACTTGGAGAAAAATGGCCAACATTTTGAAGTTTTCTACAAAGTAAAAAGTCACAGAGTTTTCCATTAGGAAGAAAACCACATCTGTTCCGGTAAAACTCAAGCCCTCTCATGGATCGGAACATCTCAGCTCCAGTTTGGTGCTGAATACTGAAGACAACCAGTTCCTCCTCCACAATGTCTCTCTGTACATCACCATGGTGGCAAGTCCTACCCTACCTCTAGCCACCCTACGAAGCCACGGTCTCCATGGCCCTTTTGGAAGAGGTATACAGGCATCATTCATTCCCTTTAAGAGTCTGTTACACTTCATGTGGGGTCACCAACTCCCTCGCTCACTGCAACACCAAAAAAGTTTATTTACTGTAATAGAGAAACCAAGATGAAGTAAAATGCTAGTGCTGAAATGACAAGATCCCAGTCCATTGAAACAAGAGCCTTTTGATGTTATCCAAACAAAACATGAAAGCTAAAGGAAGTCATGCCAACTTCATCTGCTGGAAAATTTAGTTGAAGCTGACAGTCTTGGAAAACATTTTGATTTTAGTTGGAATCTGTTTCTTCTTTTCAGCGTAACCTGCTACACAGAGTAGAGAGGAAAGAAAGGTTGGACTGGTTTTACTGGGAACATGCTCAAAGACCCACGATACTGTGCACTGCGCTCAATTCTGCCATAGAAACACTGATACACCTTGGAGGATACCTCCAAAAAAAAGACAAGGGGTGCCAAGACCCAAGTCCCTCTGACCATGCCCAAGCTGGCTCCCACCTGAGCAGTCTAGAGTGGGGCAGGGCCACCTTTTGGTTCTTTATACCAGTCTGCATGGAGACGTTTTGCTTGTAGGATAGCAATGAAATCAGTAGGAATTTTGGTATTTCCAACAGTCAGACAGACTGAGAGAATAATTCAAATATAACTGTTGATGCTGATGGTAACACACCTTGAAACTCATTAGAAAGGGCAACGTTACGCATTTTTAAAACTGAGCATTCGTGCACTTCCTTCCCCTCCAACATCTTGGAAATGAGACAATACAAAAGATACAAATACAATACAAAGATAAAGAAGGAATCAGCAGCGCTATCTCTTCCCCGAATGCATAGTAATGATAAACAAATCCCTAAAATCCAAGTTAAGAGCAAGAAATCACACTAAGGTGGACAATTCCACAAACTCAAGTTTCTACTGAAGTATCTACTCAGCCAAATTGTGTTTGGAGCAGGTTGGGTCTCAAAGTTTGGTACAGATTAAAAGTCAGAAATAGCAAAGTGTCAAGTTTTACACGTAACAAGGAAAACAAGCGCAGTTAATACCACGGGCCAGGAAAGCAGCTGAATTAACGATGCCTCAGCCTACTTACAATGCAAAGCTTCCCCGCTATGCGGGTTGGGTTTCCCGGCCTTAATGTTGCATTTAAACTACTTTTGCAAACGTAATAGGCCACAACTGTGCCCCTGTGCTCAGAGGACATGCGTCCAACTCTGCTTTTGGCTGCACAGCCTGAGCTGTTAGTTTGAGTTGCAAAGAGATGTGATGAGGGAAATCCCTGACACGGGGCATCATGCAAGGAGGAATTCACTAGAGAACTGAATTGCTGAGGGGCTCTGAGGCTGAAGATTGACCCTTGTCTTCTGTCCAGGACCATATGACTCAATGCTCAGTGCCTTGAGAGTCTTGATTTTTTAAAGCAAGTCTTTTGGAGAAGAGACAAGTTTCCTGCCCCAGCCATACACTTGCACACGCTGAGCTCCAGAATCTCTTGACTCAGGTTCAGCTGGGTGACCAAAGGGACAACTACCATGTTAATGTCAGCACTGGGACTTTTCTAATCCCTTCTGTTCAGAGAGCTATAAAAGCAGCTCTCTCTCTGCTTCTGGTACCCTAAAGAGAGAATTCACACTGCTCCCTCCTTGCCTCACCACTGCCTTCCCTCCTCCTGGGACTTCCTATGTCTTTCAGACAAGAGCCACTGTGGATGTAGAGCTGGTTCCAGGCAGGGGAGCTGGGGCTCAGCCCCAGGGTGTCTTTACAGACCCTTTCTGCCACAGAGATACAGACTAATACAAGAAGAAAACCAGTCCAGAACCTTGAGTTTCTTAATAAAAAGGGAAAAGCAAGACTCCTGCTCAAGCATCTGAAGGATGCCTCTGAGCTGCTGAAGTCCTTGCGTCCAAGTCCTCCACCCGCATCCCTTTAGATGTTCCTCTGTGGCTGGTTTTTTTTTTTTTTCCCTCTTTCTTTCTCCTTTTTCCTTTGCCCAGACTCCTCAGTCATCTCACTAGTGGAATGAATGATTCATCTTAAAACGCTGAAGCGAGTTTAAAGCTAACTTGCAATGTAATGGATCCTCTTTCCCCCCCTGGCTCCCTGCACGGTGCTGGCTGAGGCTCCCGTGCCGCTGCCCCACAGCTGCTGTGCTCCATCTCCGGGGCAGTGCTCGGCCAAAACCATCCTCACCATGTCTGCTCTTCTGCAAGGCAGCTTTACCTTTAGCCACGTGCTTATATTCCACCAAAGACCTGTTGAACCAAAGCCACACAAGGTCCCTTAACTATCTCCAACCCATATGCGGCGGCTAAGTGCTGAAAAGGTAAATGGTTAAATGAAATCTTGGATTAATTTTATTTTTTTAATTTTTTTTTCCTGTACTCAGTGCCAAATGATCGCCAGGCTCCTTAGCAAAAACAAAACAAAAAAAACCCCCCAAAACCCACAACAGGCCGTGTTCCAAATCAGCCACATAGCACAGCAAATAAATTCAAACACACAGGATTACTCACCCCAACACTATAAATAATAAAAACAATATACCTCGACTACAGAAACAAAACCAAGAAGCAAACACGCCTTGAGCCACAGATTGATCTACACATCGGAGTATCTATCATCCCTCCGTTTCTCTCTCTGTCTACTTTGGCATGTGGCATTAACCAGATTTTGAGAGACGACCTTTAATTTGCTCACTCTAAAGCAAGTCTGTCGTGCCAGAGACTTAACAGATGATATCCTCTGGCTCCAAGGAGTCAGCGCTCCCGAGTCTTTGAGCGTCCCTCTCCAGATCCGGGATAGAGCAGGACTAAGCATAAGCACGTGATACTTCTATCGCTCCCCTTCGATCTTTTGGATTTGTGTGGTTATTTACTACCTGGTCTGGCTGCTGGGAAATCTGGGGAGGACTTGGAGTCTCCTGTGAGGACCCTCTGGAGTTATGGTATGCCCCAGGCTATCTCCTGGATTATGGAGTTTCCATTGTGTTTTCTGGGGGGAGATGTTGGGGGAGATTAACAGGAAAAACATGGTCACAAACCCCAGCCGCCGTCATGACTCACTGCTTGGCCCCAGCCAGCCCCTGCGTCCCCCACCAAGGCAACAGCCCGGAGGCTCAGCCATGTGCTCTTTGCTGTGGTGCTTTGAGATCCTGGGACACTCGCTGCATTTAGCTGCAGGCTCTTCTTGGCTGGCTGTCGGGAAGGCTGGGGCTTGCGTCCTCCCCTCCAGCATCCACCTCAGGCAGGCATGATGGTGGGGGCCAGTCAGGCTTCCCAAACCCTCCTCCTTCCTTCCAACCCCACTTGCAATCCCTCTTTTCCCTCAACTCTACCTGAGAGGCTTTGTTCTGCTCGCTAGGCAGGAGGGGAACTCTTCAATCTGTACATGGAGATGGAAAGAAAGAACATGATGTCCACCCTACAACCCAAACCCTGGGAGTCATCTGCTCTGGCCAGGGATCAAAGGCTCCGTTCCATTTTTAACCACTGCCCTGCCCCACCTTACTACTTGCAGTGCATCCAAGCATGTTTTCCCATCATTTCATTCTGTGCCAGAGGATAAACAAAAGCCACCCCCTCAGTCCCAGGGAAGGATGCATTCTTGAGAACGACTAACCCTCCTCTCCAGATAAATGCCTTTCCCACTACGGGCTGCGACAGCTACTGTAAACCTTGACCGAGTCACTTTTCCTGAGCTTACATGACAGAACAGCAAGCCAAAGGAGATGGATGGCTTTATTTTTTTGTGAAGAACAAATCTACAGATGGTGGTTTTAACCAAGAGAAAAAAAAAAGAGTAAAAAAGAAAAAAAAAACAAAAACAAAAAACAAAAGCTCTGCTGGTGATTGAGAAGCAGTGGGAGGGGGAGAAAGAACAGTCCAGAGATACATACAGACAAGTCATATATACAAAGTGCTTCAAAATAATGCCACTGGGAGCTGATGTCATTTGTTTACTAACGGCCTGCTTGTGTCTGGCTCTGTATAACTGTGGAAAGGCCGGTGGGGCCACCACCACCACTTTGCTCCCTCGATTCTGGCAGGGGACAGCTCACACCAGGCTGTGCCAGTTCCCTGTGGGCAGGGCCAGGGGATCCTCCTCTTAGACACAGGGTTAGAAATCCCCCAAAAATGGGAGATTCTCCATATTGCACATCCCCTCAGGGACTGGCATCTTCCATGGATTGCTGCCTGGTGGCCAGGGAGTCTCACCTGAGGACCACAACCAGCCCCATGGCTCAGTCGTTTCTGTATCATCACCTGTATCTTCATCCCATCACCAGCCCCACTATGACTTTGAACAAAACCAACAAAATCTACACTCGGACAACTTAATTAGGAGTTCCCCTGTTCCAAACTACGTCCTCACTACAAGGTCTCTAGAGCATAAAATGGTGAAAAAACATCCCCTAAGCAACACCATTATTCTTAGGCTTCAACTCATTGGGTCGCTTTTAGATCCATGATGGAAAAAGCAAGGGCAGATGTCCTGATTGAAGGAGAAGTCGAGAATACAGATAGTCTAAATCCATTATTGGACCTGGCACAGCATCAGCACCCACAAACTCCTGAATTTTTTATCTTGGAATATCTGCTCCTTCATTTGGTTTCTCTCTACCTCAGTTTCCCCAGCTGGAAGTGGGGATGATGGTGCAGCCCTGCGTTAAAGTCACATCACAGATGCATTAATAAACAAATGCTTGTGAAATGTGTTCCAGGTTCCACTTCGAACCACTCTGGGGAGGGGGAGAAAAGAAATGACATTATTTTAAACAGAAAGTCCCATGCCATCATGTCTTCGCTCCGTTTGCAAAACATAAATCTCACATACGTCACAGCTTTGCTGAGGGGCGAGCTTCCAAAGAGGAGCTCCTCGCAACAAAACGTTATTCCTTGTAGACCTCAGTACAGATGGAAGATGTCTACATAAAACCGCTGCTTTCCCACCTTACAACTTTCTCACACGCTGCACGCATGCCAGGATACTACCTGATAAAGCTCCTCATCTAAAAGCAAATGGGATATTTCACTCTCAGACTCATCGAGTCTTTGGCAGAGGCTGCCAACAAGGCTGGCAAGCAGCCAGGCGTTATGGTGTGTTTGTGTGCGTCAGCCGCAGATACCTGACTACCAGGAAATGGAGTGAGACCATCAACTCATTACACATAAGCCATCAGATGGTAACAACTTTCAGTCGCTGGTATTGACTTGAGCTGCAGTCGAAAAGGCACTGGTGAGATGAAAGGCTCTGGATCCCATTACTAATCCCCTGAGCTATCCAGTCTCCCAAATTTTGTGGAAGTTTTAAGTTTCACCATGAAATGTTCATAAAATGAAATGCACATTTGTTGCCAGCTCTACTTATTCCTTTCCAAGCATTTCCTCAAATTCCCTCCCTGGAAGCATTACCAGCAAAGACTGCTGCTGGAGGCTGCTCCTCCGCTCCCACCTCCTGGGAGCCTGGTGCTCCCCTGGTCTTTTCTCCAGAAACCCTTGGGCACTGGGCTACCTGTCAGCCCATGATGACCCCCATGAGCTCTCTATAGAGAAGCAAACATTTCTCAAAGGGCTTTCAAGAAGTTACAGCCTTTCTACAAACATACTCAGGGCCACAGAAAGGTCTGGGCCCAACTTCTGCAGAAGAGTCCAACTCATACTGCTGGGTAAGGCCATGGTACCCTCAGCACCCTTTTCCCCACCAGCAAACGTGCTCTACCACCCACAAGACGGCTGTCGCCTTGTCCACGCAAGCAGCGAGCTGTGATTGCGTGCGTCATTCATCAGGGAATCTTGCTTACATTTTGGAGGCCTGTGTCATACAGCTGGACTCTGGCAGAAGGCTGGGAACAATGTGGGAACACAGGCACAAACATTCATGTCCCACTGGAAGGTCTGTTTTTTTTTTCCTTCCCCTTTTTCTTCTTCTTCTTTCCTTAAATCTATCCCACCCCCCAAGAGGAAGGCAAACACAATACTTATTAGCAGCAGGGAAATCTCTCACACATTTTCTCCAGCTACAGACCAGGAGGCAAAGCCCATTTTTAACATTGCTCACATGGTGTAGAGCATCTTCACACCCATGCAAAGGCTGCTTCTAAATAAGAAACAGTCCCACTAAATATGGACACTACAGAAACCAAACTGGTTTGGGGATATTGTTGCTCAAGAGAACAACCTCTTCCCAGGGAGATAATGAAGAGCAAAGCAGCCACAGGAAGAGCAATGGTTGTAAGAGAACCGGATGAATATTGTTACATCCGTTGGGAGTCTTTTTTGGAAGCACAGCACCCTCCCTTGAGGAAGGGTGAGAAACCTTCTGATAGTTGTTCAGCAAAGTGCTGTGGTCATTCAGGGGAATTCTGCACATGCCCTGGTAATGCGTCACTGCCCACATCCACATGCACATCCCCAGCTCTCCACCTTCTCCCTATGGACTCACAGCTGAGTGAACAGGAGAATGAGCTCTAGTACAGGAACCCTGGCCCTCCCTCCCCATGGAGAAACTCCCTCAAGAGCACTCATGAACCAAACCAAACCTTTCTTTCTCTCCACACCCCTCTGCTGAAAGCCATTCTGTGGCGATGGTGTGCCTAGAGACACTGATTTCATGGCTAAAAATTACAACATTTTGGGATGCCTACAAAGAAGTGGGCAGAGCTGATGACAATGTTGAACTGAAGTTGCCAGAAACCAAGTGGTGGCAGACCAGCTGCTGGGCTAGTCACTGGAAAAGGCCAGACTCGCCCTCCTTTGCTCACAGAACACTTGCATAACCAGTCCCTGCTCAGAAGAGCTCACCACTGCCTGCTCACCTTCCCTCTACTCCAGGTACATCCCCTCACCCTCTCTGGGGTCAGATCTGTCAGTGATGAAGCTGCAGAATGGATGAGATCAGCAAGGATCACCAGACTTTGTCTTCTTCACCAGTGGGCTAATTTTCCACAGGATTGGCCAATTTATGCAGCTCACCCTGCGTCAGTGAGAACAGCACGAGGGAGGCAGTGGGAGGCCGTGGGGGGCAAGGTCAGAGCAGCTGCCTACAGGCACCCCAGATCAGATGTTACAGGAAACTGAATCCTTGAGGTGCCATCTCACAACCAGCTGAAACCAGACCAAATGTGCTCCTACCTCTTGTTCCTCCTCTGGGTACTTTACCCCTTTCTGCTGGCACGAGCACCCAACAGACCAAGCATCTGTGTGAACCCAGGAACAGATCCCATCACTAACAAGAACTGTTATTCCTCTTCAAAATCAACAGACTTGGTTTTGGAGTAAAGTCCCAATTCCACACCACTTTAGACAGATATTTAACATAACTTGTAGACCTAACTCAAGCACCGAAGCAGTCAATGGAGCTCTATCTTGATATCAAAGACGTTTAGAGCAGCGTCACCCTCCAGGTGACTTCAACAGGACTCACGTGTCTATTCCCCTTCAAAAGCGAGTGCTCAGCGCGTTAAGCTACGGCTACGCACGTCTGCACGAGGTCAAAGCCAAAGACAATACTCAAAGCAATGATATCAGCATCTGGCCCAGAGAGCAGAGTTTCACTCCTCCAGCGGTCATAGCGTTTCTCTGCTTCTCCAATAGACTTGTGGCTCCTTGTGGAAAAGCCATGGTTCCACAAACATTTCTCTCGGTGGTAAGCCCAGCTTATCCCATCACACTCCCCCCTCCTTTCTCCATCACCAGCCACTCACTCCTAAATCCCTTTCACCCCTCTATTATGCCAATCCAACTATTTACGGAGCCGCATGGTGAATCAGCCAAAGGAGTTGATCCTGCAAAAAAATAAAATAACCTTGCAGAGAAGGAGAAGGAAAGAGAGAAAGAAAAAAAAACATTCAGTAAAAAGGGGCCTTAACAAGAACTGCAAAAAAAAAAAAAAAATCCATGGGGCAAGCTGGATTTTTCAAGGGTAACTCAGTATTCCAACTCCTGCCCTCACATCTGTTTACTGTTATCCCAGCACAAGCGAGGTTCCGGATACCGGCACTACAGGGGCTGAGGCATAATAACGCGTGGCACTTGGCTTTTCTGCTCCTATTAGAGCTGATTACAACTGTCTGAATTTCAGTGGTGTTGATCATATTTGGGGGAGGAAAGAGAGAGCTTTTAAACTGTTAAAAAGAAAAGATTTGGGCAAAGTTTTCACAAGGAGCTTTCAAACATCTTGTTTTAAGTACCTTGCTGCTATGTTTTCCCAACTTGATTATCCAAGGGGTTTATCTTTAGGGAAAAACATCGAGTTCATAAAACCCTGAACCCCCGGTGCCCCCTGCATTAATCTGTACAGGTAAAGGGAGACGTTTGGCACTGGAGTGGTGGGGGAAGCAAGAGCTTGTAAAGAAATCACCAGAACAGAGCCTTTCATAAAGTACATTATTCTACGCATGGAAAACTTTGATATAAACATATACCTCTGCCCCCCAACCCCTCTTCTCCATTTCCCTCACTCAGAGCTTATTCTTCTACAAGAAAAAGAATGGATTTATGGAGCAATAAGGTTGACAAAGGTAGGAACTTTAGGTATTTTAGGGTCTAAAGTCTTCTACTACCAAAAATACAGTTCTGCTCAGATGATGGTCCATCGTTACTGTCCCACTCCACTCAGCGGGAGCGCAAGCAGCCCTCTTAGCAGGAGGCAAATCTCCCTTCTGCTTGGAGTTGGCAGGAGGAATCTGGTTGTGGAGAGACAAGAGTGGAAAGGCGGAAGAAGGGAATTTCTGTGTTGTGGGACACTTTCAATTTACTCAGTTTGATCTCCAAGTTTTCGTGGTCGGGCTGAACAAGATCATGTTTGAGTTTCACAAATGACTAGAAAGGGAAAGCTTGTTTGTTCTTTTTTCCATTTACCACGGAAATCTATGGCTACAACACAAACATCAAGCAGCCAGAGCAAAGAAACAAGCTGAAAAACACCACCACATATTATCTCCCACAACAAACACTGGTTAGCAGGAAGCCACAACAACGGGAGGCAGAGCACAGTGGTGGTCTCCACGGCTACATGATAACCAAAAATCAGAATATGAAAACACAATGACCACAACAAACAAGCAGCCAAAGACACAACAAGCACAAGAACAAACCCATCACCACACATCACAGGCAGAAATGATGGCTACAGCCTGCAAACATCTCCATCATCTACAGGCACATCAAGTCACTGTCAGCCAAAGCCGCAGCACATCCCAGTACAAAACTCTCCCAGTAACTGATCTCATATGACCAGCCAAGGAATGATTCAATCTGATGAGAGAATTAAAGTGAGGCTCTAAGACATTTACAACCATTACTCTATAAAAGGAGCAAAACACATGGCCAACGATAACAAAGGACTTCATGTGATCCATCCCATTTCACCAGGGCCCTTGGCCATGATTGGCACTGGCCAGCCTAGGAAATTAAGGACACATCAGTCAGTAAGTGAACAGATGCTCCTTGTTTTCAGTCTGCGTGCCTTTGGATGTTGAAGAAAGCTGGGTGACAGTTTGGGAAACTCCTGAAGAAAGGAAAAAAAACCTGCCAGATAAGTATGGGAACCACCTCCAGAAACTTGAAAGGATGACTAGATACATCAAGGCTCATGCAAAAAACTTTAAATTAGCATCAACTGGAACTGATGAAATAAGTTCACAGGTATCAATGAAAAACTAAGGAGAAACTGGGAATGAAGAGAATGAAATATGGTTCCCTACAAGAGGACCACAAAAGGGTGAGTCAAAGCAGTAAATCCATCTGCTGAATATTTTAGGTACCTGCACAGTCACAGAAGTTTAAGGGTAATAAACAGGAAATCTTTGTGCGCTGTTAAAACTATAATTTGAGGATCAACCAAAAAGGATGAGTGGAAATAGTAAAGACTTTTTTTTGCACCTACTGAGCCTTCATAGTGGGAGAACAGAGCTGCACATGGCACATGAGGGCTACCACCAAGGTGTCCAAAGCTCACAACAAAGCTTTTTTCCCTGCAGGGTGAACAGCAACGTATTCAAACAGCTTTGTGAACTATAATTTATCAATGCAATTTGACTGCATTCTGCAGGTCGCATCCGTTTGACTGATCATGCTAAGTCTGCTCCACAACACAGCCCTGTCCTGCTGTAGGATGGAGGTGGCATGCCCCAGCAGCTCGTACTCAGGGTTTCCCAAACTCAAAGCCTCCCTTTGCCACTGGCTAGCTGATAGAAATGGAAAAGTCACTCAACTAGTTATTGAACGAGAAGAGCGATGTGTACCCGAGCTGTCAGAAGTAATTAATTGTCTCAGTTAGGACTTGGGCTTGTATCAAAGCCATGAACGTGTATGGCCAGTCGGTCTCTGGCCCCACATGAAATAAAATACAAAAATCTTTTATTTGGCCTTTGATAAAGCAGGCAAAAGGTCAAAATGGTCCAGTAACCTGTATAAACTTTCCCTCTGTGGGTTCAGTCAATGAAAAGTCTCTGACATAAGAAACCAAGTGGCTCACCCTGTGCCAAGCCCAGAGAGCTTGGGCAGCAAAGCAGAGTCTGGCTGCCCCATTTCTTCCTCCCTTTGGGGCTGGGAGGGTTAATGCCACACAAAAGGCAGCAACAGTGTGGTGGTCTCCCCCCATTTACACTCCAACCCTGCATGTCCTCATTCTCCTTACTTGTATTTTCTAACTACACCCAAGTTTCCTTCTCTCCTTCCTCATGCTCCAGACCCTCCCACCTGGAAGAAGGGATGTGACTCATGTTGGCATCAAAAGAGACCAAGAAAAGGATTTCTGTAAAATGCTTGCATGTAACAAAGTTCACCACACTGTTCACAAACTGATCCCAGGGTGCCAACCTGACCCTGATAGCCAGGTCTCCAGCTCCACTGTACTAACCAAGACACTTGCTGGAAGTTCATCTCCATCGCCATAGGGACTCTCCTCCACTGGAGATCATCAAGCACAGCTTCAGCAGCTGAAGCTGATCCCTCCACATGGTCCCCCCATAGCAGGAGCTTGTTCACAACTATAAGGATGGCTATATGTGATAGTTTCACTGGGCTGGCCCTTGGCTAGCAGCAAACACAGCCCTTCACCCACTTCCCCCCCACCCCCAGGGGATAGGATTGGGGGGCAAGGGTAAGGAGGCTTGTAGGGTGAGATAAAAACAGTTTAATAATAGAAATAAAATAAAAAACTTAAAATAATATTAAAATAATAGTGATAATGATATCAGTAACAAAATATACAAATGAGTGATACACAGTGC
>NW_010328404.1:14783-34528 GCF_000700745.2 Antrostomus carolinensis
GGAAAGCACTGGTTCCCATGCAAGGCATGAGTTGGGAAAGTTCTCAGCTCACTTTTTCTGCAGACAGTAGTTAACTCCCCAAAAAAGTCAGATGTAGTTTAAAAGCAGGTGAGTGACAGACCTAAAACACATCCGAGAAACTTTTACAGCAGCCTCCCTACTCCAGTTGAACATTTGTTAAACATTTCCTTTATGACCTCTGGTTTTATGGGGGTTCCCAGCTAGCGATGCCAGCCAAACCTCTGGAACACATGCTGGAGGAGTCAGTACAGCGCAGGCAGCCGGGGCAGGGATGGGAGATGAGCTCACACCAAGGCAGCACCAGCTCAGGGTGCTCACGTTCAGCTGCTGCCTTGGCAGCGGCGTCAGCTGTAAGTGGAAGCTGCTCCTCACACCAGGTTCTCAGTTCTCTTGCTATAAAGAACAGTTAATCTGATTTTCCTGTCATCTAGACTGCCAGTATTTTAGGGTAAGGCAAACTCTCCGGGACAAAATCATAATCCAGGTTTATAAATGAAGCATGGCAAGAAGTGAGCGATGTCTGGTCAGTCTCTTGATGCTGCTTTATATGGCATAATGAAGCTTGGCCAAGGACTCCAGTGCTGGAAGTCCAAAATGAGAAACTAAAGGTCAAATTCTTTTTCCTTCTAAATAAAACTTGCAGGTGATAGAAGAGACTTAATTATTTAACTAGATTTGTGTAAATTTTGTAACAAAAGTCATTTGTGTAAGGAAAACCAGAGCAAGTGGGTCAGGACTTGGGCACACCATCGCACCTCCCCGCAACCTGGTTGGGTGACATTTCCCAAGAGCTTGAGAAGAAATCCCAGTGAACTGAGGACAAGCTCCCAAGCCAGGTGAAACCAGAGGTTTCAGTTTAAGGTTAAAGCTCATTCCACCTCCAAAATCCACCAGAAATGCCACGATTATGAACCCTCTGAAACAAACCCATCAAAGGCCTACTGTGGACAACCACGGCGAGGTGTTCCTCTCCTAGGAGGACAACGCCAACAGCACAGACTGATGCTTTTCCCTTTGATAATCAGAAAAAAAAAAACAGTTCCAGAGAAGAACAGTCCATCTGACCCAGATCAGACAACTGCTGAAGGCTGCGGCGTACGGCACCCTGAATACACCCAGTTTCACCCACCCTCCACAAGGGAGCCCAGAGTGATCTCTCACATCCCCACAGCTCAGATGTTTCTGCAGACCCAGACGATTTACCCCCCATCTGGCATGTGAGCAACTTGTATATTTTCCCAGATAAAATGCTGATATCCCTATTTAATAGCAATTTACCTCACTTAAGTCTTCCCACTTTGTCCCACCATGACAATATAGAGAACTGGGTGGGATCTGGCCCAGTAACTTTTTGTGATTGATTAACTGGACACGAGTGACAATATCACAGTATGTACAGCCATATACCATGTGATTTTCCCTATTTCACCTATTTTTCAGGTTCAACAACAATGCAGAACATCAATAAGGGAAAACTTCTCTTCCAGTATCTCTACCTGAGCTTTTGGAATGTGCTATTTGTGGATGTCCTACCCCTTACAGCTTTATTATAAATGATTGCTCTGGGCACCCTGGAATAAAACAAATTAATTTTGTTAATTTTTTTTTTTTTAAAAAAGAGATTTCCAGTGACTTAGTAACAGCATTTGACAGTCAAATAACTCGGGGCTCGCAGTCCCCAAGTGCCCATTGACACAGAACTGGCTTCCAAGCGCATGGGAACTCTGAAAGGCACAGAATAACGCTGTAAAAACATGTTTTTTCAAACTAAATAAATGACATCCTGTAATGCAAAAACCAGTTTTCAAACTCACACACATCTGCCCCATTACTCCCCTTGCTCTCACACTCACTCTCCCTTCCAGAAAATCTATTTATTTCTCCCACTGGTCTCAGGATGTTTTGTTTCTTGTTTATCTAGAAGCATATCCACTAATAGCTTTGGGAGATCGTGTGATTAGACCTATGTGAATTTTTTTCGCACTGCTTTTTTTTGTGGAAAAAGAAACATTTTTTCAGGACTACAACACACCACAGACGTACGTTGATATTGTTGACGTGGAGGTTCGTATTTTTATTTACTGCTAAATCTTAAAACCACCAAATTAGCAAATTTCAACACTTTCAGAAATATAATTTCTATTTGAAAAAATTCTTTTTTTTTTATTTCTTTCCCTTGAAAAGCATTAAAATAGCATTAAATGGCATTAAAATGTTAACATTATTGCCACTGTACCAGGCACAGAAAAAAATTCACTCCTCTTTGGATGTTTTTAACTTTCATTCCAAATTAGATCACTGCTCAAGCTCTTTTTAATTGCCAATATATTTCATTATTTCATTTGAGGTTTTAATTTGTTGTTTAGTTCTGCCCACCAAGCAGTTACAAAACAGAAGCTGAATGTATTGGCACTGAACGATTATTTTGAGTTTATCAAAAAAACAGGTAGAAAAATGAATGTTAATAAAGAATGTGGGGCAATACCCTGCCCATGTAAACGAGTCGCGATGCTCACAGCATCACATCCCCAACTGCAGTAACCCAGAGAGGTGGTTCTATCAGCAAGGGGAAAACTTTGCTGCTAGAATTGAGATGTAGTTCATATATTCAGGATATATAAATGCAGCAGGCAAAGATCAACAACCTGGAAGCACCCCAAGCGCGGGTACAAAGTGCAGCGGATATGAACCGGCAGCACACTCTCATCACCTACAACCCATTTAGTCAAAAAAGTGTGTCCAGTAGATCAAAGAAAATTACTATTCACCTCTACTTTGGCACTGGTGAGACCCTATCTGGACTAGAGCCTCCAGATTTTGGGTCACTTCATTCAGAGCAGGTAGGGGGATGCTGGAGGACATCCAGCCACTCAAACATTTCTACAATTTTATGATCCTTTAATTTGGCCGAGCACTGATCAGCATGGAGATGGAGCAGTGACACAGAGTAAGTGAAGTCAGGGACACAACACAGAGACCGAGGCCAGGCTACAAATGTGAAAAGCATGAGGAGGAGTGTGGGGGAGGGAAGCCAAAGAATGTACCATTGCAAAGGATGTTTCAATTAGCAGTGGTAACCAGCAACTGCGTGACATGCACAGAGCACATGGGCTCCGCACGCAGCTGGGATCGTGGCACATGAGGGAAGATTAAGGTCACAACAACCAGCGTGGCAAAAAAAAAAAGGTGCTGGGCAGCGTGGCAGGTCATCTGCAGGGAGCTGGGACAGGGGGCACGACACAGAGCCAGGTGGAAAGCTGACCATGACCTCCTCCTGTGTGCAGGCTCACCCTGCTCTCTTAGGGCTCAGTGCTTGGACGTGTTTCTGCACATCAACTCCTGTGCAACCTGGTGTGGTTGGACTGGATGATCTCCTGAGGTCCCTTCCAACCCCACGAGTCCGGGATTCTGTGACTCTGCCAACCTTACTGAACGATGTGGAGAAACTCCTGCCTTTGATTCTATCGCAGTCTCTGGCTTGCCCCTTTCTAAAGGGGATCAGGAATTATTGAAGCAAGAGGTTCTCTGTTTCTGATAGGCCAATGCCTATCACCTCTTAATTCTTCCATACTTGTGGACTAATCTCAAATCAATGCAAATCTTCCTAATTTAAATGCTGTTGTATTAGGGTGTTTTGAGATCTTCTATCAGAAGTGTTGCCAGGTGGAAAAAAAAAACCCAAAAACCAAAAAAAACCAGACACAATAATGATTTTTTTTTTTTTTTTAAATTCAAGATTGGGAAACTTCAACCATATCCCCAGCAAACAGGAAAAAAAAAAAAGAAAGAAAAAAAAAGAGAAATACACGTGTTATTTATCAGAGGTGTCTATTTTCCCTTGGCTTTCAAAATGTCATCAAAATAACAAACCCCTACTCAAATGCAAACCCTCCAGTTCCACAGCCCTTTGATGTAGCTGTCCCTTCGGGGCCTTACAAATCTGTGGAGCGCTACCTCTTACTTATCTGCCTACTAGCCTCGCTCCTGCACCCATATCCATACAGATGTTATCTACCTGTCACATACAGTATATGTCTCTAAATACATGCAATATTCTTTCTTTTTCATTAGGGAAGAGATAACAAGTAGGTAGACAGACAAACACATGTAGAATATTAGCTCTAGGTCCCCGTAAGCTTATCTTATCAGTTTAGTCTAAATCTTGACTCGCAGCCTTTTGCTCTGAATTGTAAGGGAGCTGAAGCTTTAATTTGGAAAATGTGGCATCGGGAAGAGAACCCTGACATTTGGCTTAAGAGCTCAAGAGCGGTGCTATCAACTCCCAGCTGCCTCGCTGCTGAAACCCCAGGCGAAAGAAAAGGAGATGTCATCTGTCCCCCCCCAAAATCTAGAGGAGAAATAAAAAGGTTGAAAGGGAAAAAAAAATTTAAAAAAGGCTTGGGATAAAATGGGAAGTTTTAGATCTCGCAGGAGGAATGCTGCCAAAAATGAGAACCATTTGAAAGCTCTGGGGGTTATAAAGTGGAATTCCCACTCATACAGTACACAAGAGTTATTAAGTGTGTATATGAGACTCCTGTTTTACTTCATGTACATGATTATTTTATACAGGGAAGTTTGGAAAGAATTATAGACTGAGTCTGAGGCCAAGCCAAGAAGCAAGATGAGCAGCAGCAGCAGCTAAAGGAGAAAGGTTGAGCTGGCAGTGGAGAAGCAGCCGGCCAGACAAGGGTTATTTATAGTGCCCGGAGCATGGGAATGTTAATTGAAATCAATCAGTGGCCATGAGGACACTAAGTTGGAGTGTCAAGCTAGAGCAATTAAAAAGCTCATCTCAGGGGACCAGCATGTCCTGACTTTTATTTTTTTTCTTTTTCCACAGGATGGAGATTAAACAGCCATTCACTTTGGAGTGAGGAAGACACAAGACGGTTGCACTGCACATATCTCAGCCAGGAACTGAGTCAAACTCTACTACTGTTTAAAATCACCCACTGGTACCACAAACAACCGTGTTTTCCTTCGTCAAGTAGTTCTATTGGGAAAATGGTGGGTAGAGGACTTGGATAGTGTTGTGGCATATAGAAAAACAGCCAAGGCACAAAAAAATAAATTAAAAAAAAGCTGTTTTAAATTGTATTTAAGTCCCATCCCCTCCCCTATTTAGCAACATTGACATTTGGCAGTTCTGACGCCTGACCTATGGCAGACAAAGGAGAGCCAAGCATTTAAGGCATCCTTCAGTTGTTGTAACCGAGTTGTGTCATAATTAAGTAAAAATGGTATTAAAATTAAAAGTGGGGACATTGGAGTGCCCCGCATCAGGCAAAGGAGAACAAAATTTGGCCATTAGGGCAAAGGACCTTGAACTCAAAGCTATTAAGAGAGTTCTTGCAGTAATCAGCTGGGTGGTACCTCAGGTTTTGCCAGATGCTGGGCAAAGGAAGCAGAAAAGGAAAATTTAAGGCTTTAAGAACTGACACCATCATCTCAGGTAAGCCAGGTATCAAAGATGGTTTCAGCAGCAAACCGATGTGAAACCAGTGCAAGTGCAAAAGGAATCGATCCATATTTTAATTGCACTGTTTAAATTGTTGACAGAACGCTTCCCATGTCTGCGCCTTCAGCGAGGTAAGGCGAGCGCTCTGTTAGCTCTCCGATAAGCCCCGTGTGTGCTTTGTGTCCTTTTATTTATCAGGGAGATAAGCCCTGACTAACGACGTTACAAATATTGGGAAATCTGCAAACTGCATTTTAAGCGCCGCTGGAAAGGGGAGGATGGAGGTTTGGCAGCACTGCAGGTTGTTTGGAAAGAGCAGAACAGATTATTTTCCTCTTTGGAAGACCCAGAAAATTGACTGTAAGAATCGTGAGGGAGAATCTCCTCAAAAACCAAAGTTCACTCCGTGCCTTAGAAAAACATCTCCACACGCTTCAGCTGAACACAATTCATCAGTTATTCACCAACACTAAAAGTCCTACAGCTGTAAAATCACTATCCATTCATATAAAAAAAAAAAGCAAAACCACCCCCAAAATCCCACCAAGAACATGAACATCTTTTGCTTTTTTCCCCCTAAGACTTCCTTAAAACAAAAAAATATTAAAAAGAAAATTCCTGTACTGGCTGAAAATGGCATTTTCAACCCTAAAAAAGGGTTGAAAAGGAACCAGATTAAACCTGCAAGGGTTGCAGCTCCGTTCCTGGGAAGCCTAATCCTCTTCACTCCAATGTGATTCCCTCTGAACCACGACCCTTTACAGAAAGGAAAGCCTCCTGCAGAGCCTGCCTGCTCTCCCCTGCCTTCCCCGACCCCGTACTAACAACATAACCAGCCCAGAGTCCCCAGGAACAGGCAAACATTGGCCATGACAATCACCTCTGGATCATCTCTCCAGCACAGCTGGATCCCTGCATGCCAGACCTCCGCACTGGCCAGCACTTTGTACATAATTAACCCTCCCGATGTTGCAACTTCAAGGAAGTTCAATCTGACTGCTGGCAGTAAAACACCCAGATTCTGCTGACGCCAACAAATTAGGTGGCGAAGAAAGCTTCGGGATTTTAAGTTCGGCAACAAAGGGTGATTCTTTTCTTCCTCCCACGCTTTGGAATTTGGATGATGCTGTTGACTCAGTTGTGTTCCTCCTGCTCATCGGAGGAGGCTCATACAGGGAGGGTTTATCGAGGTGCCTTCCCCAAGCAAGCAGGTGCACAAAGCACTGAATAAAGCAAACGCAGCAGCAGAGAGAAAGTTGAAGCTCAGGTTCTCAGCTGTCTGCTAGAAAAGTGCTTTAATATAGATTATTACTATTTTTTTCAATACCCAGCAGTGACCGAATCAAGAGCAGAGTGCAATTTGGCATTGCTCTCGCCAGGATTGCTAGGACTGAGTCAGCAAAACTGTTTGCAGCAACAAGAATAACGTGTGTGTTACAGCTAACCCTGCTCTCATGATCCTCAAGAAAAGTCTGTTTGCAGGAGGTGAGGGTGCACA
The DNA here is from genome assembly GCF_000700745.2 of Antrostomus carolinensis. NCBI lineage: Eukaryota > Metazoa > Chordata > Aves > Caprimulgiformes > Caprimulgidae > Antrostomus > Antrostomus carolinensis. The sequence goes on from NW_010328404.1 coordinate 21,764, forward strand.
TGTACATACGTGCGTGTGAGAAAGAGAAAACCTCTTTGACAGAGGTTTCTGTAATTAAGTTGGGGTTTATTTTACCTGCTACCCCTCGGCCACCCAAGTTGTAAGCTGTTTTGTTGACTTTAGGCGTTTCCAGGTTGGTTTGTTGTTTGTTTCTTTTTTTTTTTTTTTTTCATAAGCAGACTAAATTACAGAGGAATTTTCATATGAAAATCTTTCATTTGAAGAGATTTCCAGCACCGCAGGGACAGTGAAGTTCAGTGTCTATTAGCAGACCATGGGAACACATGTGATTTTGAGGGCATATGCAATAAGCAGCGCGTTGTTCTGCATATGTAAGTGAGGGCAATGGAGATTAAGGGGAGAAAAGCAATGCATGGCAAGAAAAAGGCAGAAAATTGCACAGCTCACTGGGAATAGTCAGATTGCAACTGTGTTAATTTCAGACCAATTTACTTTTCCAATTCTTTGAATCATATTTGTTTTACATCCCAGACCGAGGAACTGGCACTGATGCAGAGGAGCGGTGCTGTCTCTGTGTTACTTCCTCACGAGCATCCCAGGCTGTTCACCGTGGCATCATTTAACAGCAGCACATTTAGCATTTCTCCCTGGTGTTATGGCACAATGAAAAGGACAAGCCCAAATCTCTCTCATTCGGGATTCCTGGAATTATCTGTTTAAAATTCTACTACCAAATGAAGGACTTTGTCCTGGCCTTTCTGATACTCCTCCAGCCCTGGATCAGGAGTTTAATTAGGGTCACCACACCACAGATATCCTCACATGTCCTCTTTTTACTAAGGAGAAAAATCAATCTCAAGCAAAGAAAGAGGTATCAGGATATCAGTTTGTGCAGGAGCTCTAACTAGACACTTGGACATCTGGAAATACCACAGTGACCATCAAAGCTGATCCATCCTTTGGCACATGCCAGATCCAGAATGCACACACTGCACTGTCAATCCACGCCTGCATCCAGTGCATCATAGCTGGATTTATTCTGCACATACATCCCTACACATCTGCCTATATAATTCTGTCCAGGAAACCAAGGCAAAAATACACAAGTCTGGGGGTTTATCACCACTGTTCCCAGTGATTTTAGTGCAGAGGGATCAGGATATTTCAGGAAATTCTAACGAGGGAATTCACCGGCTGGCAGTTGGTTTCCAAAACTTAACTTTCAGGGAAAGACCCACCTTGCAAACTCACACAGACATTTACAGACACTCACTCCTGATTGTGCAAGCTGAACTCTGGGCTACGCTATCAATATGCTTTGTGTATTTTTCAGGAGCAATGTATAAACATTTCCAGCAAAAGAGCCTTCCTTGAAGCTTGTTTATCAGGTGATGCTCCCTCCTTCCTTGCTTAGACTTCTGAAAAAACTGCATTCTTTAAGAGAAGACATGAACTGATACACTGCAGCCTCACTCCTTTGCCCATGCAACCCTCCAACTCAGGATTCAACATCCTCCCAAAAGATGGGAAGTGGTAAAAGTCCTTGTAAAAATCACAGAGAAAGGTGCCAGAGGCGGTCGTTCAACCTCTGTTTATGAGATGTACTTGTTCTACCGTGTCCTTCCTCTACCTTCACACTAAAATAGGTCCTTTCAAAGCCTTTTTTGACTACTGCAGCGATTTGATGCCATGTTTCTCCAGGTGGTTGGGTGTACTCCACCATAGCTGTGATGGTTTATAGCACAGAAAATACCAGCAACCTTACTGCAGGAGCAGCACCCAGCCTGGGCACAGCCTGTTTCCTTGCCCACACAATGGAGCTCAGGCTAAGGAGAAGGTTGGTCTCAAGGTTTTCCCCTTTGCTGGAGTCACCCAAAGCTCCTCACCCCACCATTCTGGTGAGCAGCTCATGCTCAAAGCACATACAGCAAGTTTGATCTGAGCACAGGTCTGGGTCTGCACACAAGATAAACTCCACGCCCGTTGTCAGAGTGACTGGATAGATTTAATTCTGTGACACGCTCCCCAAAGACATTGTTTTGTGCAGGTAAAGAGTGAATATGGGCAATTACTGCAAGGTAGACCCTTACCCACCCTCACATTTCTTCAGATGCCCATCATCTGATGCACAGGACCAGGCTTACACAGGTGAACTTTCCACTTGAATCACTATTAAAGTGTATCTTGAAGACCAAATCCAAAAATCACCTCTTAGTACCACCACCACCTGCCCTGGCATGGACCTCTGTGCACAACCGCATCCACCTGAGCGAGGTGCAGCCCCTGCCGTGATCGCCACACACTTCTCCTGTGAAGCAGAGTGAGTGGTGCCGTTGGCTGGAAGAGCAGAAGCACAAGCGGGGGTAACCTGACACTGGTGGTGGCACGTTGCCTGCATTCAGACCGTGCCTCTCCCCGCCTGCCATGCCAAACCCAGCAGGACCTCGCTCAGAAGCGCAGGGGACCACAGCGGAGCCATGCCAAAGAAACTCCGTTGCGTGTGGGAGACACTAAATAAAGTTAAACGGCTATCAACCCTCAAGATAAAGGTCTGGTGAAAATCACACACCTCCTGCCATCAGGAATGGCAGCTCCAGCTTCTGGATTTGCTCCTTTTGCTGAGGAAGCCCTGGAAGGGCAAACAGCAGCCACTTACAAACCCAACTAACTTGCCCACAACACCAGCGCACCAAAGGTTTACCTTTCCCATAAGGATACGTATTTCACTGGGAGGCTTTGGAAACAGGCAATGGCAGAGGAAAAGTAGCAGGAGAAGGTTAATAAACTGCACTAACACAATCCTTTTCTTGGGAAACTCCATCCCTTCAGCATGGAGGGAGTGGAAGCTGATAGAGACAGTGATAGAGACAGCCACAAACTTATTCCTACAGGGACATTGAGGTCTGCCCAAGCCCCAAAGCAATGAGATGCCCATGAACTTATTACCCAAGACTTATTGCAGAATTAGGTTTATGATTTCTCAAACCATAAGCCTTTTCAGTCCTTCCCAGCCCAGGTATCCCCATAAGGGCCAACGGCCACCCTGCCCAGCCCAGCATGTACGCTGGCACTTACCAGTATTATTACACTATTGTCTGTCTGTAACTGAAAATCCAAGTCCCTTTGTTAAGACCCTTTTCTTCCTTTGGCAGATGGGGCACAGGAGAGGCACAAACATACACCAGAACACCTCAAAAAGCTGGAACTCATGACTGCCTTGGGTATATTGTGCTCCAAGCTGGGCTCAGCAGTGTCCCAGACACCACCCGACATACTTGCTGTCACAAAGAGGTCTTTAGGACTGACCAAGCACCTCCCAAAAGCAAGTTGGCTTAAGAATACGCTACTCAGTAGGCTGTCCTCCTGAGCAGCATTCACCACCAAAAATACTCAACGGTGAGCATGAAAAGCTCCCCTATGTGTCCAGAGCCTTTAGGCACAGCAGGGTCCAACACCAGAATGGCAATGATGGTTGTTTATAGAGTTATTTTCCTCCTGGGCTCCACACAGACCAAAGAGAGACCCAGCACAAAGCCCCACACCACATCACTAGCAGAAGACACACATTGCACCTGCCTGCTGAGATCTCCCATGGGTAACACCCTTCAAGCCACCCCTGGGTTAAGGCTCAGAGAAAAAAAAAGCAAAGATGTACAGAAGAGAGGGCACAGCAAGTGCAGCTGGAGTGATGGCCGCTGCGAGAATAAGCCTGAGGGATCAGCATCCCCTGGCATAAGGCTCAGCCTAGGGACAGGATTAGTCAGGTTCATCCCTTCAAGAACTTTTAAAGCCTCTGACTTTTTCTGAGGCTTATTTCCCTCCTGTGGTCAGGGAGGAGGAGGCACAGGCAGCACCCTGAGCAGGCAGCAGAACACACTGTCCTCACACAGCGCCCACCAGCATGGGGGGGACCATCACCCAGGACGGAGCATCAGGTCCCCAGACTGAATTATCTGCAGAGTGTGACCAGGTAAAATGCTGCTAATCTTTCTCAGGGGATGGATCAAAGGCAAAGCAGCTCTTCTGTCCTGGTTAGTGGGACACCCCCAAGCACCTCAAGACTCCCAGAACACACCGTGGATCTAATTATGGAGTTTTATTTCATTCCAGATAAGATTTTTAACTGAATAAGGATTTAAGTCAAAGCAGTGCAAAGGCTCCAAGTCCCTGCCTATGGACTGCACTGGGATTGCTCCAGCATGGTCTACGGGTGGGTGGAGGCAGCAGAGCCAAGACCCATTTCTGCCCCAGCCTTGTGCTCTCACCAGCATTTCCTACTTCTGTCCCCATGTTGGGAAACAGCTGAATGACCCTTTTCAGGAATAAATCCCTGAATTCTATGCCTGAAGGACAATTTTTTTTCTCTTTCCCCACAGTTCCCTCCCACTTCCTCCCTCCTCCCTGAAAGAAAGATAAATGACTTTGCTGGAGGAAAGGGTGAAATTTCATCCCAGATCAAAACCCATGAGCAGAATACCCATGTGACGGTTCGCAGAATGTGTTTTGCATGCAAATATCATACATGCAAAGTGAAAATGAGTCATTTCACAGCAGCTCTGGCTCTAGGCACCGAGTGACTTCTCCTCTGTGACTCCTACACTTGTCTGCTTCCCCTCATTCACCAGCTCCATCCCTGTCAGCCCCAGCTCCTGTGGTTTCCTCAGCCTGTTTCCCTGCTCAGGCTCCAGTCACTTTAGCTAGGATATTAGCTCGGAAGGAAGGAGGGAGGTTTTTGGTTGGGTTTTTTTTCTTTCCCTCTCTCTTGCATTTGTTTTATGTTCTGGTTTTTACAGCTTTGAGGTTTTTGCTCACTGCATTTGCCATTGGCTTCAGTCGCTGCGTGTTGGCTCCCAAAATCTAGAGAGGCCAACAGTTTCCAAAACACAGCAGTGGTATTTGTATTGGCTCCTGAACTTGCTTGGGCATGGACATGGCTTGGCTTGCTCTCCCCGCATATATGAGCTGTTTTCTTTCATTACGGCTGTTAATTGTTTGCTTTTGAGATCTAGACACAGGGGCAAATCCATTTTACAGTAGGAGGGATCAGAAAAACGGGAGGAAAAAGTTAAGTTCACCACCAGGTTTGTCTTGAGTTGATCACATAAGCTCAGAGATCAAGGGCAGAATGAACCCTCTGCACTCCCAGTCAGCGAGTGAGGGAGAGGGGAAGCTGGAGGTTTTGGCTGCCTGGATGGAAAAACAAATACCCTCCCACAAATGAGCTATTCTCACAGCCTTGAATTAGCGCTGGCAAAAGCCACCTAGGAACAGCCTCACCGAAGGCAACGGGGCTGAAAAGATCAGAGCAAATCTTGGGGCCCTGAAGAAGATCCTAGCTGAAGGTTTGCAGCCACAGCTGGGACAAGATGTGCAAGAACCATGGAGGACAGTGAAAAGCACAGTAGACAAAGAAAAGTCATTCCCTCCCTTCCCCAAAAACCAAACCAAAATCCTACTTCTCTTAAATCAAACAGTAGCTCAAAAAGGGAACCCAGGTTTCATTTCAAAAAGCAGAGCTTTAATATTCCCCAGCCATTTTTTTTCTGGCAGCACTGCAAACCCCAAAAGCCAGTAAATAGCAGAAAGAATAAAACCCAACTGTAAAAAGGAGTGACGAGCCCTGGCTCTCACACAGGCGTCCAGCCCAGCTGAGCACACCGAGGGGTCGGAGCAGCCATCGCCTTCAACCCCCAAGCTGAAACTATTTGTCTGTTGTTTACCCTCCCCACCCCACACGTCCTCCCCCCACCCGATTCCTCCCCACAACTGACCTCCTCCTCCTCCTCGCCAATCAGCCAAGCCTGCCAGCATAGGGGTTACAGCATGACATAATTGCAACATGCATAAACAACATTTGCCATTAAGGGATACTTTTAATGAGAAACAGAGCTGCGAAGGGGAAGCATCAAAGTGGCTCACGGAAGGAAACCGCCTGGAACAAAATCCTACTTGATGCCCCAATTAATATGTTCCCTAATTCTATTTCCTGCACTTGTGGTCCCCGCAGCCTCCTTGCTTTAATTTCTTTGGGAGGATGGAGAGGAAGGAACCTGGAAACGCAGCGTCTTCATGGCTGACTTGATGTGCAGGCAATGAGTATATTAGAACAAATTAGAGAATTAAAAAATAACCGACGACAGACTGAGGAAATGTCATCCCCAGGATAATAGTATTAATTGAGACCTGGGTTTTGCAGGCCAGGCTAAGCTTTTGAAAAAAACCAAAGCCAAAAGCTAGAGTAATATGACTGGATTAATGACACTGGGCAGTTTTTTACTCCACCCCTGCGTTCTGCCCAGCTTCCATCCTTAAACTCAGTGACACGGTCGTGCGCGTTAGCAGCATCTTCTCCGTGCAGCAAAGGCAGATGATTTATCAGCTCACAGGCACGGCAGGAGAGAAGGTCCACAGAGTTTCTGTGCTGAAGGCTGAGCAGGACAGCTGCTCCATAGAGGAGCCTACACAAATGCAAGTGCATCCCAAGTGACTTGAAGACATCGTCTCTTGCAGATCTGTGCCACTGTCAATGAAGCGCAGCTGAGCACCTTATGTTCTCCTGACCTTCAGTTTGACTCCAAAGAGAAGGGTTGAGTCTACTGTTTACATCAGTGTTTAACATCTGTATGTTGTATCCAGCTGACAGACTCTGCATTCGGAAACTAATGTAGTCTTAGTATCTGATGTCACTCGAGCAGGTATGTCCAATGATTCCCTGAACGCAGGTGGAGTCACAGAGATAAATCCAGAGTAAAAGAAAAGCAAATAGGTCCTATCAATTAAATACTCCAAAGCTGAGCACAGAAGAAGGAGCAAAAGAAACAAATACCCTTATGAAAGGAGAGATACTTGGGAAGATGAACCATCTGGTGAACATCTCTGTTTAACCTTCACCAACAACTTGAAGCTAAACAGAGGCAGAAGACTCAGAAGTGATGTAAGCTTTTTTTTTTTGCCTAGATTCCTTTGGAGACAAGGCTGGTGTGATCAGAGCCTGTCCGCCCACAGTTACCTCACCAGCTTTGAGCCACAGATCTTTATTTAGTTGAAATATTACATTTTTCAACAGAGTAAAGATTTCAGAGTTACATAGTTTCTACAAGGATCATACTACAAGGAAGCTCGGTGGAAGACAGTTCTCATAGTGGTCCAAAGGAGGGAAAACCCAAACTCTCAGCAGCCACCAGAGAATCCTACAGGGTAGAAAAACACAGCAATTCAGCCTTAATTTGCTCATTAAACAATTCCTTTTAGAAAAACTCTTCCTTTCTCTGCGAGTCCAGGCTATCCCTTAGATGAGACCATCCAAAATGATCCCAAAGACAATTACTGCCTTTCAAATGCTGGTAGAAAGGGGATGGAAAACTCCTGAGTAATCTCACATAGAAGCTTGCTTCCTGCAAAACTTCAGTCCTCACAAGAGGTACAAACAGCCCGAATGACTTCAGCTAAAAAACCCTAATTATGATCACAGAAATAAAAAGTACCTTCACAGAATCACAGAGTGGTTTGGCTTGGAAGGGACCTTTCAAGATCATCTAAGTTCCACCCCCCCTGCCATGAGCAGGGACACCTTCTTCCACCTGTGAAGCACTGCCTGAGCAATAACCAGCTCACAGGGTTATCCACAAATCTATCAGACAGAATAATCAGAGTAATCTGATGTACCCATCTGTATCTGGGCAGTGCAGGCCAGAGAAGCCAGCAAGCTGTGTGAGTGCTACTCAAAATCCTCATCCACATCTCCAGGGCTTTGGTCTCAGCGCTGCAAGAAAGAGGATATGGGTGGAAACTGTCCCCCCACATTCCAGGGATATATCATCAGCTAGGACTTCTAAAGGGGGGGAAAGAAAAAAAAAGAAAGAAAAAAAGAAAAAAGGGAAGAAACTGGGACCAAAGAGATTGAGGAACAAACTTCTCCTGGTTGCCAGCTGTGGAGAAGTTTCAACAAGATGTTAAAACCTCTGCTTACACATTGCACTGCCCTCTCTCCTCCCCAGCACAGCTACTGAAAAGTGAATTGCTGGGCAGGGCCAGTCCAACCCCCGCCAGCCCCGCTGCCTCCCGCACCCACAGCGGGTGCTCTCCAGGTCTACAGCACCCATCACCCAGCTGCAGCTCCTCTCCTCCTGGATTTGATGTACAGGGTTTGAGTTCTGCTCCCAGGTGCTCTCACCAGAGGTTGAGGGCATCGAGCCTTCGGCAGCTCTGCAGAACGTGCCAAGGATTTCACAGAAACAGCCCCAAACCCGCAGCAGACTCGCTGGCTGGCACATGCGCTGCAGACAGACGGCCCTTACTTTTCCCATTCTCATTTTACTCATTTGAGATTTGTTAGGGAGACCAAAGCATTTGTTTATGGATACAAAAGACAATGACAGCTGGCTGAAATTCTTGGCCTGAGAAGTGTTTTATGTTGAAACTAGTCTTTTTTTCTTTTTCAAAAACAAATTTTTTAGCCAGAGTTTTTCTTTACTGTCAGCATTTTCCAAAGTCCATTGGAGTCTTTTGGAATAATTTATCGATATTTTTATTGAACTTACCAAAGTTGTTTGCAAAACAAGACATTTTTTTTTCCCCTCCTTAGCACAGCCGTTGTTTTCTGTAATCAAAGATACGGTGGCTGATTTAGTTTGGTAAAGAGATTAAAAATGCATCTAGCATTCTAGAGCATTTCAAACCTTGTAAAGCAGAAACAACGTGAAATGACAGCTTTTAAAATATTTTTGAGAAAATCTGTCACCAGCTCACACTAAAATTTGTTTTCTTACTGAGAAAAATCTTCCTCCTTGTGGTGTTTGACATTTTAATCTCTTCCACGTTGAAAGTGATGGAAATTAAATTTCAAAGTACATTTTACAATCTGGGCTCGAGTCTTTGCAGGGAATCTCAGAACATAACACTGAGCATTTGATGTAAAATAAAAAAAAAAAAGTAGTTTCTGAACATTTGCAGACTCTGCTATGCAGAAATCATTTCAAAACAGCTTTATTAAATATCAAGCTCACTAGCAACACTGGATTTCCCACTTACTGAGAAAATATTTAACATATGGGAAACTATTAAAACGGTACTTGATGAAGCAAGAATCCAGGCAAGATCTCCTCTTGGTTTAGGTTGAGATCAGGACTATTAAGATGTGCAGCCTCCAGTCAGGTCAGTTTTGTCCAGACAGCACCTGGGTGGCAGATGAGTGACGCTCCCCAGGGAGATCATCTCCATGCAGGTTTGGTACTGCAGAGCCTTCTACACCACCACCACCATTTAAGATGCTTCCAGTCCTGGTCAGTCTGCTTGGACTGAAGTCAACTCCCTGAGGAAATTTAGACAAATCATCTATTGTTGGCCTGGACCCTGGCAAGGTCAGTTCAAACAAAGTTAGGGTGAGTTTTGAATTGTACTGGACTCAATTTTGGAAGAAGTCAGGCCATATTTTCAGAGACCTGGACCACCTAAGAAAACCACCGCCAGCTTTCACTACAGTTTTCAGATAAACACAAAACTACAGGTAATTTATTATAGACACAAGTGAGGTTAAAACTCACTACTTCAAAGCAACTTCTCCAAGTCTGGGGATTTGAAAACATAATTCACCTTAGGACAAGAGAAACATTACAACACTTTTTAGACAAGACCTGCTGCTGTTCTGTCAGTCCCCAAACCCACCCATTCATCTAAGGAGAAACATCAAGTTAAAGGGTTCGGGTGTAGAAAACCAGGTCATGAAAGAGAATGAAAAATAGAGATGCTTCCACCGCTACATCAGCGTTTTCCATCGGTGCTTTTCCCTCACCTTGCCTATTGCTTGACACATCATTACCTGGTAATAGGTCTCTCAGCTCTGGGTGGGAATGGGAGTGGAAAGAGCTGCTAGGAACTGAAGGACCTTAATAAAACCAGAGATGCATGTCTGGAAAAGGTAGAGCAGACATATAGAATTGCAAAAGAGGCCCTCGCTCAGCCGATCTGGGGCTCAGCCCTGCAAAACTGTCAAATACCTCCTGCAACGAGTGGGAGTGAAAGGTGCTCACATGACATGACTGGATCAGCCATTCATTCATTACTTGACTCCTGGTTTTACTATTCTCCTTAATGGACTCCACTTCCTCTCTTTTCCCTGTCTGTGTGCATTAAAAGGATCGGACCTCCACATGTGCTGACTTCTCAGTTGAAAAAACACCCCATATAGTCACAGGGAACTTTATCTCATCTGCAGCCCATGACACCTTCCCACAGAGGATGTGCTTTGTACTGTCCAGTCTGGATTAAAAAAAAAATAATATTGCAACACAACAAAAAGACAGTAATTTTCCTTGTTTAGATTTCACTGGAGCTGCCAGAAAATCCAGCTGGTTGAAACATACTAAATGTGTTTTGCAACTATTTTCCTTAAAGTTTTCTTTTGTAAAGACTCGTGAACATTTCTGTTGTTGCCTTTTCACAAAAAACCCAACACCACTTAAATAGATTTTTTGCAGTTGTTCCTCTCTTTCTAAATCTGTTCTGAAAAAAGGAAAATTTAAAACAATTTATGGTTTCATTTCTTACATAGACTTAATGTTTCAACAGGAAGTCGGGGCCTTTTTAAAGGTTTTCATTCTTTAGTTGAACAAACTTTGAATGCCAACCTTCAACCAAGGATAGGAATGAATAAAACTATTTTATCTGGGTTGCAATCTTCCAATACACCAAACTCTCAGCTGAAAAATGGATTAATCTATCCTAACTTAGTTACACCACATATCTGAGCTAGTAACCCTGGTTGACTTGTTAACTCATGGAGAGAAATGGACAACTCAATAGACACAAAGAGGAATCACCCTCTTGAGCAATGCTTCTCTCCACTGGCACTTGCAGGAGATGACACTGGCTGAGCAACACTTAGCTGCCTATTAGAGAAGTGAAGCCTGTCAATCCCATTAGATGTTCCTGGCAGACAGACAACCCAATGTTCAACAATTAAAAGAGCCTGCCTTACCCTTTCTTTACCTCAAGACAGAAATTAACCACCTGAGGTTTCTTCATTGCTTTCCACAGCCCTCAAAAACCAGAAGGCAAATTTCCAACCTCACAACCCAGACTTTGGGAGTCACTCCCTAACCTCCCCCATGTTATTAGCCACGTGGGATGACATCGTGGCCTGGTCTCACCCAGCACACAGTCACACCACCAATTAACACTGCTTGTTGCTGTGCTTCCAAGGAACAAATGGTTCCTCTAGAGTATGCAGTGAGGCTGCATGCTGGCCAGTTAATTTTTATAACTGGCTCACATCTGGTCACCTCTGCCTCTCTTCTCCAGCATGGGCTGACTGTCCAACAGCAGCAGAGCTGTCCCTTCTCCCAGTGGAGTGCTGCCAGCCTTCGAGCTTGCATGGCTGAAGCAGAGATCCATGCTCTCCTCCTTAGCCAGGGTTGATATAGCTTCATAGAAAGCACTGATATTACAAACAGTAAATCCACTAAATACGGGCATTCAAGTCCAACCGGTTTAATTTGGAAAAGCATCAAGAAGATCCAAGTTACCAGATTCTACTACATCTGGAGCACAGCAACTCCTATCACATGAGCTTAGCATTTCTAACCCAGCCCCAAATGGTTTGCAGAAAATGTGGTGACCCTCCCTCAGTTCCCCTCCACCCCACAGTTTCTCTGCAGTCTATGTATAAGGTAAAAGCTTTCTTCAGACGAACATTTTTAGAAGCCACTTTACCTGTAAGAGCTCAGCTGTTTTGCTAAGAGCTTTGCAGGATCAGAGGACTACAGAGTTGGGTAGACTTAGCAAGTCAATGAGAACACATTTCTCCCAACAATGGCACAATGCAGGCTCCTTCAGCACTCAAAAGTAGCGTAACCAGTACAAACTTCCTCCCCAACGCCTGTCAAAATCACTCCCAAGTAACAATGCCATGCCTGGAGACGCTAACAGCTCTTTGAATTTCCACTGTTTCAAACTTGATCCTCCTTTTGGGTGGCCCTCATCACTCATGTGTACTTCATCTGCCAGCTGTTGGAGGCAAAGAGCTGGAACACATCCACCACCTAAAAACTTGCAGGTGATCTAACCTCCATCCCTGCATCTGTGCAGTTCTGTGAGGGAGGGAATCAGAAATAATAACGGGAAATGAAACGTCTCAGCCCTCCATGACTCAGTTTTCTGATCCGAGATCAATTTCTTCTTCTTTTGTCCTTTACTAGTTTATAATACTACACTAAGAAGAGGAGAGATGGATTTGAAGAAGTGAGATTATAAATATGCACAGGCATCTTCCTTTACTGTCACTTGATGGGTGACGGAGCTGAAAGACACCAGAAAGCAGCCCCACGAGCCAAACCCCACTGGCTGGAGCCACCCCCCATGTGCCATGGGGCAGCAAAAGGCCCCTGTCACCACCCCAGGGTGCCCACCCACCATGGGGACTCTATGCCCAGCCAGGCCCCGCTGCCTCTCAGGAACTTGGCTCCCAAATGGGTTCATGAGATGGGACTGGCTTTTGCATCAGCAGCCATCAGGCCTTCTCCTCCACCCCCCTCGCCCCGTGTACCACCCCTGTCACTTCCGCACAGGCCTCGTTTCAAACCTCCAATTTGTCTGTTTAGTGTCTTCATAAAGGAGGGAGAAAATGAAAGAAAAGAGGTTGGGGGAAGGGGCCGGGATGACTAAATCAGTAACTTGTCTCTTTAATTTCTCTGTACCCCCCCCTCCATACATCCCCTGGGGACACAGGCTTCAAAGTGAGCTACAAATATTTACTAATTCTATTAACAAGATACAAATTGTTTTCAGGGGAGCATCAGCCACACAAAT
>NW_010328405.1:0-3234 GCF_000700745.2 Antrostomus carolinensis
CTCACCACCTGCTGATAACGATTCCAGAGGAACGAAAAGGAACCCTGCAACCACAGTCCCAGAAAAGTGAGCCCGAGTGATTCCCAGGAGAATCTGCCCCCTTTCCAGTCAGCCCTGGTTAATATACTGAACATGATGTAATATCATATGTAATATCTGATTGACATACCCAACTGTCAGTTCTGGGTTTTGCTAACTGCTACACTTCCCCCACCACCCCCGGTCCTCTGCACTCGCAAACTACCTGAACACCGTGTCCTTGTACCTGATCAACATTCTTCTCATAAAAAATCCCACACTGAAACCAAAACACAGTGCTTTGTAGCTACTAAGAAGAAAATTAACTCTATCCTTGCAAAACACAGGCCATGGGTGTGCAGGCAGCTCCCCTTTTCTTGTGAGGTGTGCACTTGGGTTTTTCTAGTGGCAAGGCTGTAAAGCCCAGCTTGGACAGGTGGATGGCTCATCTTCCAGTGTGAGCAAAGCATTTTGCCTCTAAGCCTTAGTTGTAACTTTAGGTAACATCTGATGTGGCTGCAAGTCTTTGCTTCAAGCTGAAAGACGTTTGAGGCAACAGCACATTAAAAGTAAGGGGATTTGTTTAGTTACAATCAGAGAGTTTTAATTGCCATCTCTAATGAGTATTTCTGTCTCTAATACAAAATGTTGCCAACATTCTGTACAGTAGATGCTGTAGATGAATGCAGAAGTTACTAGAAAGTTTATTTGAATTCACTGTGCTAACATTTTTCTTTCTATTCTTTCTTTCACTGTGCTTTCTCTTTTATCCAACAGAAAGATGGAACTGTCTTCTGGAAAGCTTGCTCGGTTTGCTGATGGATCTGCTGTTGTTCAGGTAAAAAAAAAAAAGTTTGTGCAACTGCAAAAATTGTGGATCTGAACAGCCATTATTAGGACATCAGAGCCTAAAAAGGGGATATAGAGCCTCAAGTGGCAGTTTAATCTCTAACGAATGTCCAGCTGTCTGGTTTGTAGAAAAAAAATGTTTGAAAATAAAAAATAATGGTGTGAAGTGTGGATTTATGTGGTGGTTTTCTGCAAAGAATATTCTGGAGTTTTCGTTTGTGAACAAGTTTAGGACTTCAAATAATATTTTGGTTGCAGATAACTTCAAATGCAGATAACTTCAATTTTTTTTTTTTTTTTTTCTTCTTAATCCAGCTAGGTGACACAGCAGTAATGGTCACAGCAGTCAGTAAAACTAAGCCTTCTCCATCTCAGTTCATGCCATTAGTGGTAAGTACCCATGACAGAGTTTTAGTTTTTTGATCTTTGGTTGTAGCCTTAGCCTTAATAGTCCTTAAATAGTGAAGTTCAAGGTGCTGGGGGGGGAATGAAGAATGCAAGTAGCAGACTACAGACCCTGAACTGACTTCAGAATAGCAGTCTGTGGTAAAATGACTAGACCTGTGGATGACAGGTAAACACTGGATGTTGTCCATTTTGACTTTAGCAAGGCTTTCCACAAAAGCCTTGTGAACTTTGCCCAACATCTGTGTTCAGACATTTTATTTTAGATGCGTGAAAAACTAGTTGGATTATGAGGCTCGAAGTGTTGTGGTTATTAAGGGTTAATGATTCATGTTCTACCTTGAAGCTGAATCCTAGTGAGTTCCTCAGGGAGTCTGTCCTTGGTCACAGCCTGTTACAGACTTGTAACAGACTTGACCTGGAATTCCTTCTCATCAAGTTTGCAGCTGATATGTTCAGAAGCAGGGCTGCCATCCGGAGCGAGGGGACCAGGGGCTGGAGGAATAGGCTGATGCAAACCATATAAAATTCTATAAGGACAAATACAAAGTCCTCAATTTGAGGTGAACTAGTGCCCTGCCACAGTTCAGGCTGAGGACTGACTGGCTAGGCAGTCCATATATGGTGTAGAATGAGTGTCCATTTGGGCATAAAACCAGAGCCTTGGGTAATGTCATTGAATTCAGAGCTGACCTTGCTCTGAGTGGGAAGTTGGACTACAGACCTTCTGAGGTGTCCCTTCTAACCTGAATGATTCTGTGGCTCTAAAATCAGTAATCTGTTGTCTTTACAAATCCCCATTTTGTTTTTAAAAGGTTGACTATCGTCAGAAAGCTGCTGCAGCAGGAAGAATTCCTACAAACTATCTAAGAAGAGAACTTGGTTCCACTGATAAAGAAATTCTTATAAGCAGAGTAATAGGTAGGCCGAAACATATTATTTACAATGTATTTTAAATACTTTGTAATATCCTCATGAGGGTTTGAAAAGATAGTATTTTATAAGTGCTGTTTGCGGGGTAGATTTTTTTTCTGCAGTAATGTCAGAAGAAAACAAACTTGTAGTGTCAGTACTGATTTTTAGAACTGTATATCAGCTGGGGCTGTGTGCATATTCTTTTGTATATAAGCCTGGATCTTGAGAAATCTTGTTGTCAGCTTTGTTGATATTATTGTATCTAAGATCTCGCCCTAACTGCAGAGGTTTTACCTCTGCAGTCACACATCTCTCTCGACAGGTGGAAGAGACAACCAAGTTAAACTCTGAAATACAGAGAGGCAGACTTACTGATTGGTATTTACTCATTTTCTCCCTCTTGATCCTGTTTGAGAAGTCATCTCCATCATGGCTATCTCCATTCATAAATAAGATAATGCCTTGAAATTCAACATTGGTATAAAAGTAATGTCAATAATGATGACTGCTGTCATCGGCACCTTAAGACAGCAATGAAAAGAATTAGGAGAGGGAACAGCCTGTAAGACTTGGGCTGTTACACAGTCCTATATACGTCAGATGGAAATAAAATTAAAAGGAAATCTGCATCGTGGAAGTAATGCAACATTTTGAACATACGTGCTTTTGTTGCTTTTCTTTCTTTGAGGACTATGTCTCTTCATTGAAGGTACTTCTGGTGAAATACTGTTTAATAGATTACTTGTATCCTAAAGCACAGAGGACTTGTTCAATGTTTTTTACCTTGTGTTACATGACAGTGGGTATGCTCACCCAGATACCTCGTATCTTACTCAGAGTGCTGTTTAAATCTTACAGTTTATTATATTTCATGCTAAATTCCCTCCTGAGTTCTCTGCCTTTTCTGTTTGTTTGAGTCTTGCATTTAAACCATTTTGTCAGTTTCTTGTGGGGTTATTACCAGACAAACTGAATACTAACTCCTGAAAGCCACATACTTCTTAGACTTTGAATATTTCTTTTGCAGATCGGTCCATCAGACCACTC
>NW_010328405.1:3261-15165 GCF_000700745.2 Antrostomus carolinensis
GTCATGCTCTCTGTCTTTAACTATAGCTTTAGAATGGAAAACATGGGTACATCCAATCAGAATTTCACATGATACAGGCACTGTTTTAAGAAAAGCAGTTTTTATTAGCACCCAAGAGAGCTTTACACTTTGAAAAATGATCCAATAGAGTAATGCTGCTTTTTAGTTTGTCACCTTGTCTTAAAGGTGCTAGTTCCCAAATTTTGTTGCAGTTACAGGAACAAAGTTCAAATCTCTGCTGTACACCAGAGGAGAGAAAAGGCTAATAGTATATGTTACATGATATGATACAGTATTATACATTAGTGGGGTTTTTTCGTGAGCTTTCTAGTTTAAGTACCTGAACAGTTTTCTTTTGCAGAGTAAACTTGTATAAATATGAGGAATGTTTTTGTTTTATTGTCCTTAGCTTTGTATTGACAGCTAATAAAAACGTGTAGGTCAAAATTATTCATTGTCTTTTATCTTATGCCAGATCCTTTGTAATCTTTTAGCAGTAGATGGTGTCAATGATCCTGATATTCTGGCAATTAATGGAGGTAAGAGGACTGTTGAAAATTACTGCTTATGTGTGATTTAATGAGATCCATTTTTTCTAATATAGATTTTTATGTCTTCATCCTAGCTTCTGCAGCACTTGCATTATCTGATATCCCATGGAACGGTCCTGTTGGTAAGTAAATATTTTTAAATGATGGATGATTTGAATGTAATGGAAGACTTAGACCACAGTTCATGCTTTCTTTCTTCACAACAATCTGAATCTAAAGTCCATTACCTTTGTTTCAAGTATTGAAAGTAATTCAACAATGGATAGGATTATAGCGCTTCAAAGCATTATTTTTCCTGGACTAAATATACTTCTGGAAGGATTTATAATCCAGAAATAGTGTGTGTATGTGTGTGTGTGTGTGTGTGTGTGTGTGTACATATATATATATATATATATATATATATATGTTTATATATACCTTATTTTTTTCTTTAGAGAAAAATAGTCTTGAAAAGTATTATTTAGAAAGTAGCTGGATAAGAATACTCTTTCTCCAGGAACTCAAGAAGAGCTTTATTTCATTGTGAATATTTTTGGGGAAGATAAATTATCTAGCCAAGAATGAATAATTAGCTGTATTTTCCTTTCATCTGCCTTTTTTCTAGAAAATGTGCTCAAATGACTAAAAAAACCCAACAGCCTTGTGTCTAGTGCTACTTGGCATTATATGCCCTACCCAGTAATACTACCAAACAGAAATTCAAGAACAGATAATTTTGCCTTACAGACTTGTTTGTAATATATAGCTCACATGCTAATATTTAAAAATTAATCCGTAGCTTTAATTATTGTTTTTAGATGTATAATTTTCCAAGTTAAATGGTGCCTTAAATAACTTCCTTATTATAATAATAATAATTTTCTGGAGTTTCTTTGTAGGTGCAGTAAGGGTAGGACTGGTTGATGGTGAAACTATTATCAATCCAACTCGAAAACAGTTGTCTTCTAGTGCTTTAAATTTAGTTGTTGCTGGAGCTCCGCAAAATCAAGTTGGTAAGTGGGTTGATTATTAATATCTGAGTGTTTGAAAATGAAGTTGGTGCCTCTTTGCAGCTATTTGCCTAATTTTTGAAATTTGTATTTTTATACAGTAGTAGGAATAAACAACCGTGATAGGTTAGGTGACTTTGGGTTCGGTAAAGTAAATTCCATTTTTTTAATGCAGTTTAATTTTAATATGTATTTCCTCCATTCAGTTAAATTGCTGTTGAACAATAAAATACTAATTTACTTCATTTTTAACTTTCCACTGATAGTTATGTTGGAAGCAACTGCTGAGAATATATTGCAACAAGACTTCTGTCATGCCATCAAAGTAGGGGTGAAGCATACCCAGCAAATAATTCAGGGAATTCAACAACTAGCGAAAGAACGAGGTGTTGTCAAGAGAACTGTCCAGAAGTTATTTGTTGCTCCTGAAGAGATTGTGGAATACACAAAGAAGTAAGTTCAGAACAAATAATTTTGGCCTAAATTCTGTTAAGTGACTCAAAATACTTTTTTTAACGATTACTTAATTTGATGAGCTCAGATCAGATATTTTGGGGTTCTTATTTGACAAAATGTCACGTTCAAAATTACTTGCTGCATTTTCCATAGAAACTTAGGAGCATGGCCTTCAGCTGTCTTGTTTTATACTTAGTAAGAAGGACAGCAAAACAAATACCCTGAAAACCCAGTGAAAGTATTGTAAGTTAATAGGCAATTCTTGTGGAATGGTGGGAAGAGGAGTCCGGACGTTGTTCTGTATGAGCCTTGTTGTGGAAGTGGTAACTAATTTCAGAGAGGTGGCAGAAGAGCAGGCAGGAAGGACAGCTGGAGCTAGTCATGCTTATAAATGTCAGGCTAGTGCTTTCATACTGCTAATGAAAACAAACATTTAGTCCTCAAAATAAACTGATTATATAAGTGTTTTTTATAAGCTGTGTTTTCAAAAATTCTTTCTTTTATTCCAAAAGACTTGCTTTTAACAAGATCTATGCAGTGTTCACAGATTCTAGCCATGATAAGGTAAGTAATCAATTCAAACATAATATAATTATTTCTTAATTAATATAATAATGAAACTGTAGTAAGATTAATTTCTTTATGCTAATATTAATAAAAACTCTTCTCCTTCTCTGCATATATGTGCAATAGTAATTGTAAACTGTTCTGTAAATTCTTACCTACCAGAATATTTGTTTGCAGTATGTTATTGATCTTTGAATTTGTGTGACAAACCTATTCCTTATTCCTTGAGTTTTACAGAATTTTAAAACAAACAAAAACCCAACAACCCAAACTTCTTTTGTTATTCTGCCCGTAGAGTTAACTGGTTGCAAATCCTGTGTTCTAGATTTCTAGAGATGAAGCAATTAACAAAATAAGGCTTGAAACAGAAGAACAGCTGAAAGGTACTATTTTCTGCTTTCTTAATATTTAGAGAAGCTTAAAAAGAGGTAGCACTACTTAGAATTACAGGGTGCTCTTTGTCGGACAAGCTATTTTAGTAAAAGTTCTATAAAATTCACTTTCCAACTTCAGATGCAATTTGTTTTTATACTCAGAAAAATTTCCAGAGGCCGAGCCTTATGAACTCATGGAATCTTTCAATGTGGTTTCAAAGGATATTTTTAGAAATCTTACTCTGAATGAATATAGAAGGTAAGCATAGCAAACTCTTACTGAATAATATTTCTGTCAACTTTTTATTCGAGATTGTATTTTCATTGATCTCATAATTTCTGTTTATAATTTTAGGTGTGACGGGAGAGACTTGACTTCCCTCAGAGATATTAAATGTGAAGTGAGCATGTTTAAAATGCTTCATGGATCAGCCTTATTTCAGAGAGGTCAAACACAGGTAGTATCTTTAAACATCAGAATTAATAAGTTTATCAAAAGCTACAAGATTTGTATTTTTTATTTAAGTGCAAAGTTTCCTTTTTCTTTTCATTCAAATAATAACTAGAAAACAGTTTAGATTTAATTAAAATATGAGTCAGTAGACAAAGCTTGGCTCCTTGCTACGTAAACAGTACAGATGTTAAGTTCACATTCTAAGCCTGTGTGCCCAGAGAGAGTCTAGTAAGCATTATTGTGTCTTCCGACTTTCTGAAGAATGTCTAGTAACCAAAGTTAGAGGCTGTAAGGATTCTCCTTGTTCCATTCAGGTTGGCAGGTTTAGGGCATTTTTGGTTGTTTGGGTTTTGTCTCGGTGGCAGGTAATCTGAGGAGAAAGCTTTGCAATTCAGGATGGCTTAAAGTAAAATGTCTAGAGACACTCATGCACGTTGGGAGAAATCTTCTAAAAGAAACTTTATTTGTTCACAAATATGTAACCTGAACTAAAAAAATTTTTTGTAATTGTACAAAAAATTGCATTAATGAGATTCCCCCCCTCTTTACCAAAAGTGTCAGTTGTTGGGGTGAATTAAGATTTTTAAGATTGTACTCAAGATTTGGTCTCCTATGTTTTTATAGCCCATTTTCCTAGAAGACTGTCAGCCACTGATCTGGCTCACTACAGGGTACGTGGGCAGTTGCAAACAGTGATTTACTTGTCATTGGTGTCCCCTCTTATCCCACTAAAAAGAACATATTCTGCAAGTCCATGTGATAAACAGGCTTGTTCTTTTGCACAACATTGTGGCTACATATGGCCCTGGCTCTTAAATGTAGTAGTTCAGTTTCATAGTGAACAAACTGTTCTAGGCTCCTATCAGGTTAGGACACACTAAATTAGTATTTTTAGATGTGATCGCTTGAAATATTGTATAATCTTTACAGATTATGAATAAATTAGTGAAGTGAAGGGGAAAAAAGTTCACAGAAGGGATAGGTGATGGCATTATATTTGTTGCTGAAATCATTCTTTTTGTTTCTTCATAAACAGTAAAAGTTGTGAAAGATGGAAGTGTTTAAGAGCAGTTTATTTACCCTCTGTCTTTTTATTTTAGGTTCTCTGTACGGTTACATTTGACTCTCTAGAATCAAGTGTAAAATCAGATGTTATCTCAACAGCAGTGAGGTATGTATATCTTCTGGTGTTTTGTCAGTGGTAATAAGAGGATGAGCATTTAGGCATATTTGATATAACATCTTTGACACATGCATACGTGTTCATTAGGACTGAAAAATGTGTCAAATTACACTTTGAAGTGGCCTGTTTTCAAGAGATCTTGGCAGTTCTTTCTTGTTAGGGTGACATTAATTCCATAAACACACATTTGAAATTGGAGAGTATCATCCAGTCTGGTTCTGAGAGAAAGAAAATAGTGAATTACTCTTGAATCTATAAAACTGTTTCCATATATCAAGTGTCTTCAGATAAAACAGTTCATGAAAGTTGATCCTCTCTTTGTTCAAGTATTTATCATTGCACTTGGAACCTGATATGTATTCTACTTGTTTACTCTATTTCTCACAAGTTTTGAAGTTTTGCCCAATAGGTTGGATGCACATAGTCCAGGAAGTGCTGTTCTGTTCGTCAAGTTTGGTTCAAATAGAAAAAAAAAAAATTTAAAAAGGTAGTTGTGTGGGGTTTTTTCCCCCAACTGAATCGGCCCATCTCAACATTCTCATTTTGTCTCAAAATAAAAATGTTCAGAGGGTGAAAATACTTTTGGTGTTCTTTTAATGGAGTAAGGAAATTTTAACTTGTGGTGTAGCAAGCAATTCCTTGTGCTGTTAACATTTGAGGGCTGAGGGCTAACTTGTTGAGGAGAGGAAACTCCTTCCCTTTAAAGCTGCAGTTCAGTGATCTCATCCTACCATTGTGGGAGCTTTTACATTCTTTGTGTGTCAGCTTTGCTGTAGGTAATTTTTTTGACCTAGAGGAGTTTGTCCATGATATGTTATTTTTTTTGTTCTTGGAAATTAGTTCCTGTGTTAAATAATGGGTTTTAATTAGCAGTCACTAGGTTGTTTCAAGAATGATTGTTTCTGTAAGAAACTACGTGCAACTCTTAACTTGATGCAACTTCCTTCATAGATTAGCTTTTTTGTTTATTGCTAAGAATCAAGTCTTGTGGTAATTTGTTAACTTTTTTTTGAGCAAGCTTTTTTCATTTAATCAGGAGCTTATGCTTCTATGTCCTTACTGCAGTGTGTACAGTAAGATGCTCATGTTCTTGAAGTTTGATTTTTTTTTTTTATTTTTTTTTTTCCTTCCTTCAGACACACAAAAACCAGCATAAAGAACTGATAGGGCCTATTCTATTCTAAACAGCTAGGGTAACATTTTAATGAATAACACATGAGGCTTTTTCTTTGTAGACTATGCTTTTAAAATTGTTTACTACCTAGAAAACCTTGGGGAAAAAGGTGGGTGATCAGCAAATAAATTAATTCATTGTTATTACTGGGTCTATTTGTAAGCATAACTGAATATAATGTTATGTATTACCTATTGTAAGACATATTTGGTTGCTCTTTTTTGACATGGTCTTATTTTTAATTAATAGTGGAATAAAAGATAAAAACTTCATGCTGCATTATGAGGTGAGAGTTTTACTATGTGACAGCTTTCTGCATGATTCACAGAAGGGCTTCATGTCTTGCTTTTAAAGGTGTAATGGATCACTTCCAAGGATATAAGTTATCTCTAGATTTGCTAAAATGTATTAATTCTAATGAATATGTGAATTTATATAGCTGTTCATGAGCAAAACTGCTGGTTTCCTTAAAAGCCCTAGATAATTTGTAAATTGCCATTTTATAGAGCCTTCTTAATATCTTAACATTAGGTTAGCTCCTTAAGAATGGGTTATTACTGAAAGCAGGATTAACCTGCTCTATTATTTTTAGTAAACTCTATTAATATGTTCAGCTGACATACTACACCAACAGTAAGTAAGTGATTTTACGTCTTGGATCTCTCTCAGCCTTTGGAACTTGCCCAAAGTACTTTGTACAGGCAACAGGCATATCTTGTTCCATTAATTGTATGACAGAAACAAGATTTCTGATATGTTGTTTGACAAGTTTAATTAGAGTAAGTTTGTTGTGTTGTTGTTCAACTACCTTGCAACTGTTTTATTCTCTTTTGTTCTGTAGAAGTAAAACATTTACTAAACACTACCTAAACTGGTCCTGGTTTGCAAACTAAGTGACTGATAGTAGTAATGTGGTAGCTTGATTTTTTTTTTTTTTTAATTAGTTTTTACCTTAAGATGCACCAAAACTTCAAAGAACGTTTTCTAAGTGTATGTTTTAAAATGAAACAAAAAAAATGCTAGTTAATTTGCAGTATACATATTTTTTTACTTTATAGTTTCCACCATATGCAACTAATGAGGTTGGCAAAGTTACTGGTATGAACAGAAGAGAACTTGGGCATGGTGAGTTCAAACTAGAGAAGTCCCATGCTGTTATTTTTAGTATTTTGTCCGATTGCTTGTTTTCATTTATGGATCACTTGATTACATTTTTTTTTTAAAAAAACAGGTGCACTGGCAGAAAGAGCTTTGAAACCAATTATTCCCCAGGATTTCCCATTCACAATACGGGTTACTTCTGAAGTCTTAGAGTCAAATGGTACTGTGATTTTCTTATTTTTAACCTAGTGCTAGAGACTAAATTTGGTTCTTAAAAAAGCTTGAATCTGACAAACTTGAGTTGTAGGCATTTTGGGTAATAGGTTTAACTTTTAATGGTCTTAATCTGATAGCTCTTATTACGTGAAGTACTTAACAATGAAAAGTATGTATGTGGTCATGAACAATGGAACTTCCAGTTTGTATAACAGCACAGTGTCAATGCGAGATGTAAACAAATTCTGAGTTTAATAAAATGGTATTTTTATGCTGCACAGTAAGGAAAATAAACTGGCATGTATTGAGACCCATTCTTCAGTGTTTAATCACAGCTGGTCCTCTCACTGACATAGAGGTAACTTCTCCTGGCAGGAGAAGTCAGTAACTCTTGGCAGGAGTTACTTCTTGCCCATCTCCCTAGTCTGGGAGAGTGCTATCCACTTCACCTTTCTGTAGATTCCCCTGTATGGTAAGAAGCTCCCTGAGGTCCACCTATTTCCTAGCACTGTAGTGTGATCAGGTGGCTGGGAGAAGGGGTTAGTGGAGAAGAGGAAGGAGTTCTATTTGCAGCTTTCTGCAAAATCCACAGATACTTTGTCTAGAATATTTAATGTTAATAGTGGTGCTTGTTGAGCTTTTTTGGTATTGCCGTTGTCCTGGTATCACAACCGTTGTGAAAGATTGAAACTATATTAGCCATTTGTTAAAAGTACTTCTGCTACAGAAAATTTCTAACTGCAATTCCTTATTGAAGTATGTGTGTTGCTGTACAGTATTTTCTAGCTAGCAGCAAGTTAATTGTCAAACTGTCATTGAAGAATATCACTAGCAAGTTTTGTTTCAGATACTTCTGACCAGTGTTTAATATTTTCTTTTTCCCTGTATTCTGACTCCAGGGTCCTCTTCAATGGCTTCTGCATGTGGTGGAAGTTTGGCTTTAATGGATGCAGGTACAAAATATATCACTTATAAGGATAAACTACATATGATAATGTGTTACAGGATTTGGAAATGGCCAAAGGTTATACAAACCTATTTTTATTTGCTACTATTAGGAGTTCCAGTAACAAGTGCAGTGGCAGGTGTAGCAATAGGTCTCATCACCAAATGCAGTGTGGAAAAAGGAGATATTGAGGACTACCGTTTGCTGACAGACATCTTGGTGAGTGTTTCTAGCATTGTTGGTTTTATTGCTGCTTAATTCTGTACAATACCCTCTATGGCCTTCTTTTGTAACTTTTTACCCAGTTAATTCTGCAGCATACACTACTGGAAATACTGAATAGTTCTGTCCTCCCTATTTTGTTTCCCAAACTCCTCCCTTATTTCAAAAAATCTCTATGAAATGTCTAGTTGTGTTTCTTTTTTTTGGTAATTACTTAGTTATTTTTTAAGCTCTCCTAAGCTCTCTTTCCACTTATTTTTTTTTTCTTTTCTTTTGGGAGAAGGAGATTAATAATTCTTGAATACTTTAATTTACTGAAAAAACACAATGTATTGGATGGAGAATGAGCACTTGGCAGGGAAAAAATGCATGTTGTCATGCTGCTGCTGCTTCTCCCTGTGGCAGCCACTGATGGTACAAAATGAGCTGTGGCTCTGTTGTTCAGAAACTTGTCCACAAAAGCTCTTATAAATTTATAAGGAGAGAAAGTAACAGCGTTAATCACGAACAGCAGAACAAGGCTGAAGAAGAACATGGGAGTCTCAGATGTAATTCCAGTTCTGCAGAACTACTTTGTAGCTTATTGAAATACAGAATGTGCTTTTAGTATAATGAGAGTTGACACTGGGATAAGTGACTCCATTTAGCTTTCTTTCTCTCTGTGCTGGTAGGGAATTGAAGATTACTATGGTGATATGGATTTCAAGATGGCGGGTACTAATAAAGGAATAACTGCCTTGCAGGTATTGTAACATTAAATCTTCCTAAAATGAAACTCTGAAAATCTAGCTAAAAAAGCTTTCCTTCCATATTGATGTAATTTAACTCTTTATATTAGGTTGATCTAAAACTGCCAGGAATACCAATAAAAATTGTAATGGAAGCTATTCAGCAAGCTACAGGTAGGTCCATATTTGGATTTGCATTTTATTATACTAAATTATACACTGTATTAAATTCTAAGTTTTATGAAACTAAATAGTAAATTATTAATTTTTTGTTTCTCATTGTGGAAAAAGCTGCTATCTTCAAAAAAACTGGTCTGGTTTGGGTGTTATCTGTTACTTCAATATAGCCACTTCATACAAAATAAATAGCTTTTGGTCAGAGGAGAGCATTCAGTCTCCAAGAAGCCAGGTCCTTCCCACCACACTTAAGTTTCATATTATCGTACATAGTGTCAGTGAAAGTGTCTGCTGCTCCTGGATGTTACTTTTTATTAAAACAGAACAAAAAAGGTGTGATAACTAATGGTCAGCAGTTGAGTACAATGGGTAACTTGTTTTGAAAAACTCCAATAACATTAGTGGCATAGCAAAGTGGGGAGGAAGGGAACTGACACAAAAGAGCAGCATCAAGGTAGAGGAATAGATTATGAAATATTTACATGCTCTATTTTGGATCTGACTAATGCAAGTACAATATTATTAAGTTATGTCAGTTTATACAATTTTTGTCAGACTGTATTAAATCCTTATGTGTCGAGTTGGGGGAAAAAAAAAAAAAAGATTTGCTCTTTGCTGTGCAATAAATCAGTAAAAAGGGCTGTTAAAAATGAGTTCCAAACTAAAGTAACTTCAGACCAATTTTTAAATGTGTCTTGAGCAGTGAGTTCTTAAGTAAAAGTCTATATCATCTCAGGGAGTTTTTGGTTAAGATCTAGCAGCCTGATACCCGATGAATATATAGTGAACAGGTAGTAAAGGCCTGAAGTGCAGCTTTGTGCACTGAAACTCTGGATTGCTTTTGATTAGTGAAAGTTGGGAGAGGGATGAGGCATCTGTTGCTAGTTAAGTATGTAAAGTGTTACCATAATACTGAAATGGATTTGGACTAATACCCAAACATCCTATTACATGACTTTTTAAAAATCCAACAGAATAATGTTATAAGAACATCAAACTATTTTTCATTTACCATAAATTCAGCTATACTTACTACTGAAATTTACTGCTGTCCGTATTCTGACTTGTACAGATAAAATATTTTTGAACCATATGAAAAACTGAAGCTACAAGCTTTAATAAGGATTTAACTAGTTGTAAGAGAAAATGTTCAACTTGATTGGAATACTAAGATTTTAATAAGAAAACACATTTTAAAATATAAGAACTAGTAATAATTTCAAGCAGAACAGCTAAAGTTCCAGGCCAGTGTATTATAACTAATCAAAGCTACATCCTGTTGCTCTTATCAGCCCTCTGATTTATTTAAGTAATACACTGAAACATAGAACTGTATGTAATGTTCTAGGCTGCCTAAAATCAATAAATGTGCTGAAAACTTAGGTTTTCTATACGCAGAGCAGAATGTCATTCTGCAACAAACGTGTGCTCCCTGAAATGTGGTAAATTATCAGGACAAATTCTCAAGTTAGGCAGGATGCAGATATTATTAATGGATATTTACCTACTTTATAAACAATAACTGCATAAATTTATTTTAATCTTATGCAACACTCTTAATTTTTCCCTCCTCCTCCTTTCCCCCCCAAACCCTACAGCTGCAAAGAGGGAGATTTTACAAATCATGAACCAAACGTTGGCAAAACCCAGACCTAACAGAAAAGAGAGCGGACCAGTTGTAGGTAATGTTAGTTGTGTGTTGATATGAATTCATGTCTCTTATAGTTGCCTTTGTTTTAAGCAGCAGCTTATCGATAAAATGGTTTTTAATGAATGTTTGTTATATGTTTCTGCCCCTGCCTCTTGCGGTTATTTTTCCTTTGGGATTTTTGAGGTGAATTTTTTTGGTTTTTATTGCCATGTGGGGTAGCACTATCCCATTTCACTGTACACCAGAAAACATAATTAAACTGAAGGTATGTGAAATTCTCACAAAATCAGAATGTATATAGATCTCAGTATTGGTATGGCTTAAGGTAACTTACACTTATCACAGTACTTGCATTCTATGTTTTCATTTACTTCAGTTATTAAATGTAATTACATCATTGTTCAGCAAATAATACAAGTAGCTATATAAAACCTAAATGAATGTGACTTATTTTGTCATAGTTTTCAGGATTATTATTAAATTTAGCATTTCAGAGTGTTTTAAAATGTTCTTTCAGAAACTATCCATGTTCCATTATCAAAAAGATTAAGATTCGTTGGTCCTGGTGCCTATAATTTGAAAAAACTTCAAGCACAGACTGGTAAGACACTCTTGCTTCCTGTGATAATTTATCCTAATGTGTTAGCTAATTAGCGTCTCTTCTTTATATGAATATTGCTAGTGTGGAGTTTTAATAAGTGGATCATGGTAGCACAGGTATTACTAGCACAGCTATTGCTGAATCTTAATGCTATATTTAAGCCTTTTTGGAAACTGTAAGTAGCTAAACTTAAACTTCCCAAGTTGTTTTGTAGACTACCTCCATAGGACTGGCATTTGTGCTTCAGCAGCAACATCCTAATAAGTAGACAGGAGGAACTATAAGAGAAAAAGATACTTTTAATTTGTGCTTTATGCTTCAGACTGCAAAATGGTATTTGCCTTTGTCTTTAGACTTGTATGTTTAGCTGTTCCATTGCTCAGTACAAGCTGAGTCTGCACTGCATCTTGATAAGAGATGCATGGATTTTTTTAAGAGTTAGGTGGAGCTCACTTCACCTGTACTTAGTTGTGTAGATTCTGCCTGGAAAAGTGCTTGCAGTTTGTCTTGC
>NW_010328405.1:15189-24584 GCF_000700745.2 Antrostomus carolinensis
GGTGTTTTTCAAGGCTTACAGAAAAGGCAATTAAATGTGCATCGAGAGGACAGTATTACAGATAGTATTGAATGGAAGATGTGAAGTGAAGCAAGTCTGATCATGAATATGTTGAAGTGTCGATCGAATCTGTGCAGCTTCTCTTCCTATAGACTAAGGTGCTTTTGCTGTGGTTAAGAGGGAACATTGATCTCTTTCCTCCAGTGCTCATTGACTGTTTTTGTAGGATTTTGTGAAGAGCTTGTATATACTGTTAACATGCTGGCATATGTTAGAAATCCAACTCACTATCATATTGTACAAGTGACCTGTACTGGGGCTTAAAGTTGTGTGACAAAAGTTTCCTGACTTGGTTATATTTCTTGGAATAAATTAATTTTATTTGTTTACACGATGCTTTGTCCTGCCTGGCCTTAAGTGCCAAATTCAAAGTTGATACCTTTTTCACTACCACTTGCCAAATAAGGCAATTGATGCTTTGGTTGAGATAAACACAGAATGACAGGTCACTTAAAGAATTAGGCTTACAGCTTGATGTTGTTATTGCCCTCAGTAGTAAATGGACAGAATTTGTAAAGTGTTAAGTATTTTTGAGAGGCTACGCTATTAAAAACCTTTGTGCAAACAACTCAAACTAGTGAAACTATACACAGCCCAACTGTACCATGTCTCCAACGTGATGAAGGTAATATTCAACCAGCCTTGGTAGCAGAGGTGAATTTCTGCTGTGATGATATTAAATACATCAGACTTCTTTTATGAGCGCTTCTTTGTAAATGCAAATTCTTTCCTTTATTGCTTAATACAGTAAGACTTGTTCTCTACTTTTAGAAAGCTAAAAAAGGCTGATGTCTATGGTGTATCAAATAGATGTTCTGCTTCAGCTGCTTTGGACTTGAAACTCAATGCTCTGGCTAGCTTGATGAGGGCTTCTCAGAGGATTGGGGTGGAAAAAAGGAGGAAGAAAATCATACTTCCCTTTGGTTGTAAGCCTATGCAGTCTGTTGGCCAGAAAACTATCTAGAGGGGCAAAGAATTTTACCATGCAATCTTACTATGTTCTTGTTCTGAGACACTTGAATTTCCATCAGTTATTAATGAAATCTATAGTACTATTAAAAATACCTGTGAAATTAATTCATAGAAGCTGAGATTCATTCACAAAACCAAAATTCTTTCAAGATTTTTTTGTCCTGTCATAAAAGAATTATAATAATAATTTTGTGTTCCGATATGGAACACAAGTTTGTCCAGGTATTTGGCAAACATACCTGTAAACATAGTTACCATTCAGTTTCATGTAAAGCTGTCCAATCCTAATTGGAAAAATATTTGAAATTATTAGGACTCCCAGATCATAATGAGTCTGTGCAAAATCAATTTGCTCTATGCAAGTCTTTACTGAATGTAACATTTGTGCTTGCTGAAACAGTACCAATGCTCACCTAAATCCTCTCATTAAATTCTTTTTTTCTAAGGTGTAACTGTAAGTCAGCTGGATGAAGAGACGTATTCTGTGTTTGCCCCCACACCAAGTGCTATGCATGAAGCAAGAGAATTTATCAATGAAATCTGCAAAGATGATGTAAGGACAGACTTTTGTTGTTAGCTTTTTCAATTTGCATCTTGTGAATTTGCATCTTACTGTTTTCTTTTTTCTTTCCCCCTACAGCAGGAAGTTAATTTGGAATTTGGTGCAATTTATACAGCCACAATAACTGAAATAAGGTATAAAAACTGCTCTGGAGTTGAAGTAGAAATTAGTTTGTTTATATAGCTGTATTCGTGATACCTAAATACAACGTAAAATAATTGATTTTTAAGGACACCAAAGTTATACTGGTGACGTTGGTACCTGCATCATTCCTGATATTTTCTCTGTTGAAAAAAACTATTCTGTTTCTTAATAAGGCTGTTTATTTTTGCTGCCTGTTTAGTTCTTAGAATGTCTGTATAAGTTGTAAAACCTAAGGCCTTTGTTCATCTTTGTATCTCAGAGCAATGGTAGGAATTTGCTATTCACTTTTCAATCCAATATTTCATAGAATCACGGAATGGTTTGGGTTAGAAGGGACCTTAAAGATCATCCAGTTCCAACCCCCCTGCCATCAGCAGGGACACCTTCCACTAGACCAGGTTGCTCAAAGCCTCATCCAGCCTGGCCTTAAACACTTCCAGGGAGGACCAGCCACAGCTTCTCTGGGCAACCTGGGCCAGTGTCTCACAGGAAAGAATTTCTTCCTAATATCTAATCTAAATCTCCCCTCTTTCAGCTTAAACCCATTTCCCCTTGTTTTGTCATTAACTGCCCTTATGAAAAGTCCCTCCCCAGCTTTCTTTTAGGTCCCCTTCAGGTACTGGAAGGCCACTATAAGATCTCCCTGGAGCCTTCTCTTCTCCAGGCTGAACAGCCCCAACTCTCTCAGCCTGCCCTCATAGGAGAGGTGCAAAAATTACAGGCACTTTTTGGATGGTGTATTTCACTTACTCCTGAAATACACTGTCCTGAAAGAAGTAATTTTCATCCACCTCTAATTAAAGGAAAATGAGTGGACGTGTTACAGTTGATGTAACTTTTTTTAAAGGGAAGAATAAAATCTTGTTTATGAAAAGTTTACTAATGCTTGCTTTGCAGAGTAAAATACATACAGACTTCTATCAATGTATTTTGAAATAGCTGTGCTGTTTTCTGTTTGCAGAGATTCTGGAGTGATGGTAAAATTATATCCAAACATGACACCAGTGTTACTTCATAATTCACAACTTGATCAAAGAAAGGTAATACATGCTTAAACAAGTAAAAATTATCTTTGGTTTTAATTGATTCTCACTAAACATAGTCTGCATTAGCTGTAGCTTGTATACTGTTGTTCTAGAGCCCATTTTTGTGTTAAAAGTTGTGTTAGATTAGCAGCACCTTTTTGTTTAACCTCTGCTTGCCCTGTACTTAAAGCTACAAACAATCCAGCTATATGCCTGCTGCAGTCCTACTGTTTATGCTTTTACACACATCACCAAGTTCTTCAGATCTGCAATAAAATACAGTTTCTGTGTAACATTTAGAAGCCTGTTGTTCGTAAGGTAGTGAGCCACTATGATTGTCTGAAGTGTAGCATGAAGAATCCCTAAAAGAAGGAACTTCTATAACTAACCTTACAAAATTAATTACTGAAATAATTTTTTTCTGAAAAACATTGTGTTCTAGATTAAACATCCTAGTGCCCTGGGATTTGAAGTTGGACAAGAAATTCAGGTAACTTTTTTTTAAACTTTAAAATGCTAACAAACTTGTTAATATTTTAGAATTTGAGTGTTTTTTTATTTTGTGTTTATGAAGAAAGGTTTTGTCATATCAGATTCCTTTTCTGTGTTGATTAAAGGCCTGACCATTTCAAATTAATTTTATTTAGTGTCATGCTCTTTAGCACCACATTAATTTGATGGAGCAACATAGGCTAAATGGTGCCTATTGTTTATGGCTTTTCTAGTGTCAAATTGGAAAAAAAAAAAAAGAAAGCCACCTCCTTTTAAAAAAAATGTTATTTCCATCTCTCAAGTTGGTCAGTCTTAAAGTGGTTTGTTTTCTTAACAGGTTAAATACTTTGGACGTGATCCAACTGATGGTAGAATGAGGCTTTCACGTAAAATTCTACAGTCACCAGCCACAACTGTGCTTAAAACGCTAACTGACAAAAACAGTATTGTCTTGGGAGGTAGTGTTTCACAGTCATCTACTTCATCCCAATGACAGGTAAGGCCATAGGAACAACTTAGAGATGA
This sequence comes from Antrostomus carolinensis, assembly GCF_000700745.2. NCBI lineage: Eukaryota > Metazoa > Chordata > Aves > Caprimulgiformes > Caprimulgidae > Antrostomus > Antrostomus carolinensis. The sequence goes on from NW_010328405.1 coordinate 18,970, forward strand.
CTCAGTACTGAACTGTCTTTACAGCTATTGCAAAGAATCGTATCAGTCTGGTTTTTATACTGTGCAGTTACCCTTCAGTGGTGTGTAAATACTGCTTGCCCGTTATGTTACAGCCTGTTGTAAGTTAGCAACTGACCTTCATGTGCTGCGGTTGGAAAGAGCTTAATATTGTAAAATTGGTTCAAATGCCTTGACAGTTTCAGGCATGCTAGACAGCCTACTTTCTCCAAAACAAACTTACTTGTTAATCTACAACATTTATGTGAGCAGAAAAAAAAAAAAATAAGCTGCTTTCTTGAAAGATTTGAGTCAATTAATGGAGACTTTTCAGTCAGTCTCCAGTCAATTAATGGAATGCCCAAAGCTCTTCCCTAGAACTAGTTTCCCAGCACGTATTTGACTGTCAATAGACTTATGCCTAAACTTTTACCAAATCTGTTGTGTACTGTGTTTATTTTTCCTTAGGAAGCTACTAGAACAGGAAGGTTTCTGATTATAAAATCAAGAGCAGTTACACAATGAAATTGGCAAATGGAATTGCATTGCACCAGTGATAACATAAGGCAATCAGTGGCAATCTTCTGGGAATGATTCACAACACTAGAAGAAATTAAAATTCACTGAAGAATTATTTTTTTTTTAAGAAGTGTTTCTGAATTTCATGCCTTGATATAATTTGTTGGTTACAAAGTATTTTCTATCTCTTTCAGGAAAAAAGGTGTGACAGTTCATGGAAATACAAGCAACCTTTGCTAGAATCTGTAGATGTCTTCACAAGAACCTGCAGGTCAATGGTGGTGAATCACATTTTTAAAATAGACACTATGCTTAAAGGTGATGTAGAACTTCAGACTCTTCAAATTGATTAAAAACTTGTTAAAAACGGAAACAAACCAATGCTCTTATCTTGCATAGCAAGGGTGAGAATCTAAGAACATGGAAGCGTATAGACTGAAGAGCAGATTACATTTCAGTGCTTAAGATTCTTCTTGCTATCATCTCAAAATAAAATGCAAAGATGAGAAGCAAGGATTCAATTATTTCCTGGGAGAAGGAATTCTCCTGTATATCTGGCTGATGAGATGTGACAGTAGTTGAGAGGCACAGCTGGCCAATGTTGTACTGGCTTTTCAGTGGACAGGACTGAAATGTTGAGCAAAACATTTCTGAAGACTTAGAAGTATCACCTTTAACGTGACTGACACTGTTTCAGATAAATACATCAGTAACTGTCATAGGGGTCAGACTTGCTAAAATATCTCAGCAGAAGGAGGACAGAACAAAGAAGCTGGCTGGAACATCAGTGTTTGTTATGCGAGTTCATTAACACTGAATTTTAAAATATTATGAAAACGCTAAGATTAAAATAATTGGTTTTGAATTAACAACTGATGTGATAAATCATCCCCCTAAAACCTCCTCGCTAACAGTGTCAGAATTTCTCTATTCGTTATGTTCCATCAATGAATTCACTGGTCTTTTAGACTTCAAAACATTTCCCAGGGGCTCACAAGAACTACTTGTTTTTCTACAGTGAGGTACAGACTTTGAAAATCAAAGAGGTATCCCTTCTGATGTTCCTAATAAGATAGATAGACCTAATAAGAAAATCGGCTTCCCACCTGATGGCAAGTGGGCTCTGGACCTCCTGGAAAAAAAAAAGTGCTGGGGAGAGGAGAAATGAGGAGAAATGTAAATGTATAGTAAATTTGTTCTGCCTTTTTTTTTATTCTAAGTTAAAATATTAAAGAAGACAAAATGACTGGCCCACTTCTTTGTAGTTGTCTGTCTGTCATTGTGTGAGATTGAAGTTTTCTCTTGACAGTCTTTTTTTCCCTGAGGACTGTATTCTGCTATTTCTTAGTAAAAATTCTAATGTCCCTGCTTACTATGACTTAACTCGATTGATATTTAGTTGCATATCCTGGATAGTGTTGGTGAAATAACGCACACAAATTGTTAAAGTCACTAAAGAAAAGCTCAAACGTTTCCACTTCTCATAACTGTTCTTGGAAACTGACCTCCCCAATCTAAGTGATTTTCCAGGTTTAGCTTCTTTTATTGTAGAATAATTTCTGTAAGGCTCCTTTTTGTAGTAGAACAGATGGATGCTCTAGTTACTAAAATACTACATAAAACACTAACTTTAGAAGCTTTTTTTTTTTTTTTTTTAGCTAGCACATTACCAGTAGGATGCTTGCATTCAAATCTGTGAAAATCAATTATTTTAGGAGCCAAAAGAATCCTATTCTTTCCTCTAAACGTATTTTCTTGCCTGCAGTAACAGGAATATTAATGATTTGTGTGATAGGTGGTGGTCTCAGTAAATCAGCTATTGGAGTGCTGAGGGATTTTCTGTTTGTTAGATTATAAAGTAGGAAAAAGACTTTTTGTGTACCTGTGACAGAACCTGTACAGTCAGCCTGACTTTCTGCACTTGTAACAAGTTTTAGGCCCTATGGGAAAGGGTGGAAAAAATATGCCTGGGAATTGTCTGGGAGGAGCGCAAGCCAGCTGTTCTTACCTGAGGAGAGAAGCTTGATGGGAGCCAAGAATTGAGTAAGTGTGTACTAGTGTGAACCTTCCTGGAGGGAAGGCTGGCTGGTTTCAGACATCCTGGATTCACCCGAGAGCCGTCAGTAGTGGCAGGTTGGACCGTGGCAGGAGATACTTGGACTCAGGTGGTATCAGCTATGATCAGAGAGCAGGTAGGTTAATCGTGCTTGAGAGAGTGAGCTCAAACCTATTGCAGTAGCTGTTTTTTCATGTTTGAAGTAGTGATTTTTGTCTCTACTGCCCTAGGTAATTAGCTTCTGTAATGACCCATCTTAAAGGGAGCCACTGAAAGGAATTGTTTTGGAAAGTGAAGCTGGGCAGTTGCAGCATTACACCAGGTCAGGAGAGCCAGAAATGCATTTATTTGACAAAGCTGAAATTCTCACACAGGTACAAAGCATCAGGAGCTGGGGTATCTTTAAATGCTGGCAATAAATATTACAAATAATGTAATAAGAACTGGCCTAATTGCATCTGGGATTACATGCCAGAGGGAATGATACAGGCTCTTAATTTCAGTCCAAGAAATTGTAAGTGATTTAGGAATGAGTTGTCTGTCTTGCTTCTGAAAACAAAAAAAAAATAGAGCTCTCTACTGTTCCATGCTGTGACACTTGATGACTTCCTCTGTCTGCAGCCTACCCTAACAAAATTCTTTGTTTTGATGAAGAACAGAGAACTCTATTAACAGCTATAGCTTGTTGCCTTGTGATAATGGGGAGAGATGAGCTACTGGCAGGTGGAATACCACAATGAAAAAGTGCTGCTTTGCTTTCTCTGAACCTTACAGTGCAGAGATTCAGATGTGTTGCTTTCCTAGAGGTTGTATTTACCCTGGTTTTAAATCAGATATGTAAGAGCTGTTTGGGCAAGTCTTGTTTATCTTCTTCAGGCAAAGCCCCCCAGAGTTGACTTGCTTTTTATTGGTATAGATGACAAGATTATGCTGCTGTTTCTAACACCCTCGGCTGTGGAGTCTTGGATGCTGCTCTGTGCATAAAGGAGCCCTGTGTCGGAGGGAATGCAATCTGGGTGTGTTCTGGAGTGGCATTTTTCCATGGAGGTCATTTATTTCATGCCTGAAGAGGTCATGGATTTATTTCACAGCTTAAGCAGAGAAGTAGCTTTTCATGTCAGTTCTGTCTTGTGTATCTCCTACTCCTTCTATAGCTGTTCACCATGATAGATAAGAATTTGCTCCAGAATATTCTGCTGTGTTTTCTTGCTATTCTGCATATCTGGAGAAGTACTGTATTTAATCTTGAGTAGGAGAGGTGATACTTAGTTTTACACACTTGGTTTGAAGAGCCAAAGAGCGTGCATAGAAGTCTTGCAGATGAGAGAGAGCAGTTGTGAGTTGCAGGCATCCTGAAACAGCAAGATGCTGTGGTTGTTGGGTTTTGTGTTTCTTTTTGTGTGTTTTCTTTTTACTGAGCTTTCACTGAGGCAGAAATATGCCCAATATGTAAAACCTTGAGATGATCAGGCCATATAATGTGGAAAAAGCCACCAAGGTGTGGCAGGGAAGGCTTGTGTGGAACCCAACTGTCAACAGCTTAATGTGACTCTAAACCATGGTTGGTGAAACCACTAGAGTAATGTGGCCATTTGTACAGTTACCGGCTTACTTATCCGCAATAGTATGATGCACCTATCCTAAATGATGAGGCTGCCTCTTAAGGAATGGAAAAGACTTTTCAGCTGTTCAGCTCCACCATTGCAGCTGATTGAAAACTGCACCAAGCCATGATTGGTGGCTGTCACACGCTGCGTGCTGAATGGCGATTAATCTTAATTAATCTGTTACAATGAATGTCAGAGCAAAAGCTGAGACTTAAATGTTACATGGATGTAAATTTTCTAAATCTGCCTGAAGAATGTTTTTCTAATGTATAGAAAAGTTGCACCTAATTACTCAAAGTGGTGTATTTTGCAGTTAACTTTTTCTTTCCCTTCATCTGGAACAAGACTGAATTTACAGCAGAGACATGCCAGTCTTGTAAGTAAAGTAAGCGCTATACCGGTGTAACTACTTTTGCCATTAGGCAAGAGCTAGAAAAGTCCTGCTTTGTCTGGGAATGAGACACACCCTGGCCTGGGGAGCACTCGCCCTCCCCTCTCCCTTTGCCTTCCTAGCCTGAAAGGTTTTGTTGTAAGACACTTCCAAGCTTCCCCTCCTCCCCAAAGTTCTGTGCTGTTTCACACAGCTTGACTTCTTGCATGCCTTTGTCTCCTTTTCCCCTTATCCCATGCAAACACTGAAATGTAATGATTTTTTAAATAATTATTCTTAGCGCAGAGGAAATGTGTAGCTGGTTTTCAGTATGGAAAACTAAGATTTACAGACTTCGTGGTGCCTGGCAAGTCATCTGTCTTAAATTGTACAGTGTTTGTAAGGACTAAAGAAGCATGTTTTTCTCATTGAGAAGCTTCACAGAAGAGGTTCGACTTCAGTTTAGCTTTTGAGCCTTCTGTACAGCTGTACAAAGCACAGGAACGTGCGACTGAGTGTGTGTTACTGTATAGGAGTTGAGTGTGTGCTCTGCTGTGGTAAAGGGTTAGAGTGGCTAAAGGAGATGCCACAGAATAACCTTGCTGCGATTTTGTGAAGCGAGGGAAACCTTTTCTGCCAGAACTTTTAACTCTAGGCCCTGTGTGTGTTGTAAGCCGCGTTATTACAGCAGGGGCTGTTCCTAAACCTGACCCTGGCGCGGATGTGGCTCTCGCCATCGCTTTAGAGCGCAGTGCTGGCCCTGGGCAGGCACGTAGCGCTTCCCACACGTGCGAAGGAGAGTGCTTTGTCTGCGCTGGTAGACTTTAAAAAAAAATTAAAAAATAATAAAAAAATACATATTTTTTTTTTTAAGAGGTGGAAGTGTTTACATTTCCACCCGAAGCTGTAAGCATTTTACGGCTGAGAAATGCAAATAGACACATGTGACTGAAGTCACACGCTGTACCGCTCCCAGCCTCCCCCTTTCTGCCGGAAAACTACCCGGGGGCAGTGAGGGGGTGTGGGCGGGCCCTGCCCTCCCCTCCCCCGGCCCGGCCCCGCCCCG
>NW_010328406.1:0-248 GCF_000700745.2 Antrostomus carolinensis
CTGGATGATCTCCAGAGGTCCCTTCCAACCATGACCATTCTGTGATTCTGTGTCTGTCTCCCTCTCATCGGAAAATCCATCATTCATCTGTCTGATGCTGAAGAACAGGGAATAAAATGCTCCACTAATTTCTATGGAATTAATGTGCAGATCTGCTGACACGTGGCCAGGGTGAGCAGCCACTGCCCCACCCTGCAGCCAGTGATACCACCAGCGCTGGGGTGACCGCTATGGACTGTTGCAGGAAT
>NW_010328406.1:281-34299 GCF_000700745.2 Antrostomus carolinensis
GGAATGCTAATTAAACTAGAAAGCTAATTAGTCTATAGTTGATGTTTCTGTTCAGACCACTGAGGGATGCAAAATGTGTCCCAGGAGCATTTTTTTTACCAGTAAAATTGCACTTGGACTGTTAATGTTACTATTAAGAGTGACACTCATATCAGGTGGGAATGAAAGAAGATTTTGGTTCCTCACTTAATTAACTCCTAAAAAAAAAAAAAAAACCCTTCCTGGCCCTGGGGGTGCGTGTCCACACTGCAGGATGTGGAGGACGTGGGCACAGTGGTGTCAGATCAGAGCAGCCACTGATGCTCGTGGCTGCAGAAAGCCTGGCAGGGCAGGAGCAGGGCTCCTCAGCACACGACCTTCTGCCAGCTGAAGAAGGACCTCAGGACGTGGGGACGTTTACTCTTCACTCAGATTAATTTCTACACCAGCTTAGCTAAACTGGCTCATCCTCAGACCCCTGGGAGGAAGGATCAGCCTCCTTTTTATGGAGCAGGGAGGGAAACTGCAGTGATGCTGCATCAGAGCTGGGTTGACTGGAGGAGGAAAGTGCATCAGGGACATGACCAGGCCTTTGGTATTTCTTTCTTTGACCTTCTGCACAGCCATGTTATACCTTTGATGGGCAGGTATTTCTGCTTAAACATGAGGGGAAACTTCTTTACAGTGAGGGTGAGAGAGCCCTGGGACAGGCTGCCCAGGGAGGTTGTGGAGTCTCCTTCTCTGGAGACATTCAAGACCCACCTGGACACCTTCCTGTGTGATCTCATTTAGGTATTCCCACTCTGGCAGGGGGATTGGACTGGATGATCTTTCCAGGTCCCTTCCAATCCCCAACATTCTGTGATTCTGTGATTTTTGTGTTTTCTAAAGTGTGGAGGAGCAGAGGTGCTGGTGCTGGCTGTGCAGAGACATGAAAGCGTTAAGAAATGCTGAGGGTCTGTCCTTCCCTTGTTTGGGTTTTGGTTTGTTGCTTTGGCAAGTCATAGTTATCTGTACAGAGAGCTCAAATGAACCTTAAAGGCTTGTGTGGATATTCACCTTGTCCTGCCACTTGTCAGAAACTAAAGTTTTCTTATCCGAGTGCTCTTCAGCTTGCACAGGGTTATGCTACAAAGATGCAAGAAGCAAAACCGCCTCTGCCTGAGATTTTTTTTTCACCATAACCCATTGAGGCAGTTGTAACATTGAAGAAGTCTTAGATTTATTTATTTACCTCTCCTTGAGCTAAGCAAAGAAGGGGAAAAGCACTCAGCTCCAGCCACCAAGTGACTGGCATCTAAGCCCTGCCAGGCTGCTCTCGCTGCTGGCTGCGGGCACGGTGCTGCCACCGAGTGTTTTATCACTGGCCAACTTGAAAGCAATACTTTTGGTCCCTGTCCAAGGAGAAAAGAGCAGAGCTTTGCTGTTACAAATTCCTTGTCTCCGTAACCAGGTCTGTGTCTCAGTCTTCAAAGCAGGAAGCGCGGGGTGCCTCGCCAGGGGATGTTTTGAGGCTCAGGAGATTGCCCTGAGTGGGATTGGAGATGAGAGGATTGAGTAGGAATTGTCTGTGCTTTTGTTGGCAGATTGGCTTATTCTGCAGTGAGGGTCAGCGATTGAAAACGCGGGTTTTGGGGGGATGTATTGTCCCATGACCTCAGCTGACTCTGGCAGTGGTGTGAGCTGCTGAGATTTTAGCACGGGTCTTGCAGTGTTTGGTGTTTTTCCTTGAACTCCACCTCCCACCCTTCTCCTTATGAATTCACAGCTTTGATTTTTTTTTTTTCCATGAAAGTCAAGTTTGCAGTTTTCACTGTTGTAAAAAAAAAAGGAGGAAAGCCGAGGGAACTCTTGGCCTTTTTTGTGTGCTTTGAGACCCGCTGATGGTCAGGGCACTGCACAGGGCTGAAAACTGTTAGAGAATTTTGTGAAGTTCTTGGGCAATCAGGTCTATAGAAAATGGCAAAGCCCCAGTAGAAACCCTGCAGGGTTGATATTCCTAAACTCAAACCTTCCAACAACACAGGATAACTTCTCTTATCCCCCTTCCCCTCCAGAAAAGCGCGTGAGATTGTCTTGGAGACCATGAGACCTTTACATCCTTCATTGCTGTTGGGTCCTTTTTACTGACATCTGAGTTTTTTCAGAATTTTTGGTACCATTTTGCAACATCCAGTGCTGCAGAGCTGGGCAGAGCCCCCCTGTCCTGCTGGGACCGACCTGCTCCTGGCAGGTTTAAGGTGCTGGTGACATGTTCCCATCCTGCACAACAGCAGCAGTGACAGACTCGGCTGGGCACCAGCGTTTGGTCTCACACCAGTGCCTGCATTGCAGCCTGGATCACTCAGACTAAAAGAGCCTTTAATTTGGGTTGTTTTCCACTTCTTTTGCTCATCTGGCCAGGTTGACTCTTTCTATCAAGCTGGAGGTCAAGAGCCTTGCTCCCAGGCACCAGTGCCTTCGGGGGATGCATGACTAGTGAGAAGAGATTGTGTTTTAATAGTCATAAAAGTAAATGAGCAGTAGGATATACACAGCCCTTTTGTTTTTCCGAGTGAGAGGCCCAGCTGTCGCCAACAGTGTCCTTTCAACAGTGTAAAACTTCCACACGGTCTGTGGTCTTAGCAATAAATAAATAAAAATCAGTTTTCTTGCGAACAAGCAGCACTCTGATCTCCTGTTCATTTATTTGCAGGCCTCATTAATATAACATCAGCGCAACAAACAGCTGAAGGGGAGCCGGTGTCAGGCTGAATAATGGAGTTGCTCTGCTGAGATAACAATTAGGTTCTGAATGTGCTATCAGCTAAGGCAGAGACAAGGAGGGATCATGCGGGGATGACAATGCTTGTGTGCTGGTTCCCCGCTGGGCTCATCAGCTGGGATTCAGCTGGCTTAGAACAGGATGAAAAAAGGCAAAGAGAATGAAGGTGGATGACATTTTGGGAAGGGGCAAAGGGTTATGGCATTTATTCTGCAAACCGGGTGCTCTCTCTGCACCCCAACAGATGCCAAGTGGTTATTGTGCGGGATGGTCCCAGGCTCGTGGCTCGTCCCCAGCTCCAGAGGGAAAGCCCCATCCCACTCACAGCCAGTCCTGGGTCTCCCTGTCTCATGCACAGACTTTTTCTGGAGGCTAAATGCTGCTTTATGTCAGAAACACTGAACCGTGCAACCAGCAAGATGTGAGGCTGAGAGCATTTATCCTGCATCGTTAGAGGAGTGTCTTCTGCAGGCTGGGGAGAGAAGTGTGTTGGCACTGTGGGGATGCTCCTGGATCCCTGGGATCCCCTAGATCCCAGTCACAGAGATCCCTGGGATCCCCACCTTGGTTTTAGGAAAGAAGCAGCAACCAGAGAAATGCAGTGGTGCACCTGCATCCCTTAGGTGATGGAAGGACCCAGTGTAAGGGTAACCAAGCTCCTACCACCACCCACTTCATCTCTGTATTGGAATCCTTTCTGCCAATACCACGATGCTTCGCACTCATGTTAATCCTTTCCCTGAGCAGTGGGAATGTGCTTTATTAGAGGCAGTGGACTGCTTATTTGCTTCATACAAGGTGAGGCTGATGCAGAGAGAAGAGATTACCTGCTCAGAATAACTCGGGGTATCAGCAAAACCAAAGGCCCTCCCTGCCAGACCCTGCTTTTCAAAGTGCTTCAGTTTTGGAAACCTTGTTAAAAAAAACCCAAAGAAACTTCCAGCAGAGTTGCAGATCCCTAAACAGTAAATATAAAATTCCTGGTAATGGCTTTGGTTTTCCTGAGCTGCCCTTTGCAGGTTCTTCTGGTCCTCCACAGACCTCTGACTGGAAAGCCATTCTACTAAAGGATATTTCTTGAAATTGAGGAATATTTCTTCTTAATCCTGTTTGTCTCAGACCAGAAGTCTGGCCAGTCATTGCAGCCAGCCCTGCAGCCTGGGCAGCTCCCCAGCACGACCACAGCCCCAGGTCACAGCAGACAGTGCTGGGTTTGCTGGAGATGCTTTGGCCACGCATCTGCAACACATCAGGGTGACCTGGGGTGCTGCTGGAGCTGGGTGATGCTCAGAGGAGTCGCCAGCGATGGGTGCAACTGGACCTTTAAGATTTATCTTCTTTCTGTGATTTTTGACTGAATCTCTCCAGCTGTAATTAATTGAATGCATCTGTTCTAACCCTGGGGCTGCTTTATGGCACAGTTACTTCAAAACTGTTCAATTAGCGGCCACTAAAATCTAGGTCGAGTGGAGCTCCATATTGGGGATTTTCCAGGTCAGGACATTTTCAAAATACAGAATCATCTCTGCTTTGTTCAGTGAGGCCGTGGGCTTCTCTGGTTGTGGTAAGGTTGGGAAATGGCAAACTGTGACTTGTTTGCAACAGCGATGAGACGAGCCCGGCGGTGTAAGTGCTCCAGCAAACGCGTTTTAACATCCTCTGGAGCTGCAAAGGACAGTTGTAACTGTCAAGTACGTGAACTGCCAACTTCAGGTGATGCCCAACTAGCGATGTGAACGTTACCAGCTGAGGCCTTCAGGACTCGGTGTAATGCAATACAACTTGATTTTTCTAGTGGCTTTTATGGGCACGTAGCGAGACATGGAGCTAAACGATACGAGACATGCGAGGCGGCCTGAGTTACAGGAAATAGCGGCACAACAGACAGCGTATGGGGAAGAAATTAGAAATCTCAGTGGTGCAGTCGAGGGGAGAGGGAGGTAGAAATTAAAGCATACGCAGAGGAAGGAGGTGGTTTGATGTTCAGGGTGGCTCATGGCTCTGCAGGGTGCGTGGCTGAACCCCAACTTCAATAGCAGCATCTTAAATGGGAGCAGAGGTGGAGAGCAAGAGATGAAGAGGTGTAAGCAAGGGAGAAGGGAAATGGCTTCAGTTGGGATTTGAAATGCAGGGAGATGCTGAGGGGAACTTGGAGCAGCAGAAGTGATGGGGAACAGGGATGTGCTGATGGCTTTAGCAGTTTGCATTGGGTGGGAAAGGGAAACTTTATACAAGGGCAGGGAGTGACAGAACAAGAGACAATGGCTATAAACTGGACAAGGGGAGATTGAGATGAGACCTGAGGAAGAAATTCTTTGGTGTGAGGGTGGTGAGACAGTGTCCCAGGTTGGCCAGAGAAGCTGTGGCTGCTCCTCCCTGGAAGTGTTGAAGGCCAGGTTGGATGAGGCTTTGAGCAACCTGGTCTAGTGGAAGGTGTCCCTGCTGCTGGCAGGGGGGTTGGAACTGGATGAGCTTTAAGGTCCCTTCCAACCCAAACCATTCATGATTCTGTGAGGCACTGGCAAGTGCAGGGGGTCCCACATAGGGGCTGATTTAGGGACACACTCAGCCCGCAGTGCAGCAGGTTGCTGGGATGTGCTCTCGTGATGGGGCTGGTGTTTTGCTGCCTTCCTGAGCTGCTCACATCCAGGGAACAGTGAGCTCTTAGGAAGGTGAAAGAAAAGCAGCCATCCATCCAGAAATGCTAAGGAAAAGGTTTGGAAGAGCTCAAATATTTTGCCAAAGACAGGGGTGGAACAAACAGGTGTAAACAAGATATATCCATTCGATTAATTAAATTGCATTATTATGGATCATGTTTATTTATTAAGAACAGCTGTAGCATGGAGAAGATCAGTAACTCACCCAAGAGCAACAGCAGATCAGTGACAGATTCAGGACAATGTTTTGAGAGTCTTAGGTCCAAATTTTGTGACTGTATGTTATTGTAACTTATACTCCTAATTGAAGAGGATATTGTCATTAATGAAAGGCTATAGAAGCAGAGATGATGATGGCTGAGGCAGGCCATAAACAGGCAGCTTTAAAGCACAGACCTAACCCTTAACATTTGTAAGTCATTTGAGGTGCCAACTTACTAATAAAATGTGACATTAACGTTCAGAGAACAGCCAAGACAGGAGGTAACAAAGTTCTCCAAAGCAGCAGACAGCTTCTGGGAGGTGACTTACCATCTTCTGTATATATAAAAAAGGAGCCAGTCCTATCCTTCTGCAAGGGTTTCTGGGGGAGGCATTGCCAAAACTTTGCTTCCAAGCCAGACATGGGGTTGAAGAAGCACGGGTGGCACGAGGACACCAGCTGAACTTTCCTGTGTTTTGTTTCCCTCTAGATCCTGACAGTGTCAGGCCCCCCAGAAGGAGGGACAAGAGTGACCATCCGTGGTGTGAACCTGGGCCTGGATTTCTCCGAGATCGCCCACGGGGTGCAGGTTGCTGGGGTGCAGTGCACACCCCTGCCCGAGCAGTACGTCGTCGCAGAACAGTGAGTGGCCTCCAGGACCTCACCCATCCCCATCACAGGTCCCCAGGGCTGGCCAGCCTGCACAAAGCATCTTTCCTCATCTCCAACAAACACACAGGAGGCCAATAACTCATCCAAACCCCGGGCATCATCTCTCCACCCTTTCCAGCCCTATAGGAAAGGGTCTGGAGGTGGATGGTGCCTGGAACAAGGAATGCTCTTCCTCCACCAGAAGGGAACGAGGTGCTTGGATGCTCTGGAGGGGGTTAAGCAACCCTTTAAGCTTTTGATTAAGTGTTTTGTTTCTTTCCATACCTCGGTTCCTGCTTTGCTAAGCAACTTTTCTGATGAGCACCTTGCTGTTGACGCTGAGCCTCTCTGCCCCCTCCGCTTCCCATCGCACTTGAAATTCAGGCGGCGCTGCCGGCTGCGCGCAGCCATTTGTTAGGCGGGTGAGGCGGTGACAGCAGCTTAATCCGAATGGGCCTCCACTGGAGTCAATTCATTTATTTCACTAAGAAAAATGTCAACCGAAAATTAGAAAATAGGCATGTAACAGAGGATGGGCGAATAAACCTCCCCAAGTGACACATGCTCCTGTTGCTGTTTGAGGGGAGGAGAGTGGGGGGTTGTTCTGATGTAGCCAAGGTGCTGAGAGGTGTGTTGGGGGTTATTTGTGGAGGGCAGGTGAGCAGCAATATGTGACGTCTCCCCTTGGGTTGTCTGATCTCACCTGCTTGGGGACCAGGATGGCATCATGTGTGGTAGGGCCATGGCTGCTCATGGTGAATGTGGTGGAGTCCAGGGCTCATGGGTGGTCCCAGCAGCATGGATCTGCCCCAACTTCAGGCAACAGCTGGAAACGGTTCTTCTCTGGTGGTGAAATGCATCTGGTGGGTCCCAGCCTGATCCCCAGTGCAGTGGAAGGATGAGTCACTAGGACACATTGGTGTTGCTGTGGTTTTTGCTCACTCCTTGCCTTTGTTTCCCGATCTGTAAGACAGAAATGACATTAAGACCCTTCTGAGCAGTGAGGCTGTGTGGCTGCTCCTCCCTGGAAGTGTTGAAGGCCAGGTTGGATGAGGCTTTGAGCAACCTGGTCTAGTGGAAGGGGGCCCCCCTGCTGGCCGGGGGGTGTGGACTGGATGAGCTTTAAAGTCCCTTCCAACCCAAACCAGTCTGTGATTCTATGATATTAATCCATCATCTGATCCCTGAGTGAAGGGTGCTGTGAGTCTGCAGAGCATCATCGTTGGTGTCACTGCAGGAGCAGCTCCAAGCACTGCACCAGTCGTACGGTCCCTGCTAGCCATTTGGGCTGTTCTGCTGAGCAGTATTTTGTTTTACTTTATTTTTCAAATAAAGGATGGAAGATTATAAAATTATCCTCCTTTGATGGTATGAAACCCTGATTTTATAATCACGACTCTAATTACAGCTCTTCAGCTTTCAAAGTTTGTTAACATCATTAAAACATTTACCCTGGGCAGATAACAGCAAGCGTTAGCATGAGAGCTGCCTTTTAAAGATGAATGCAGATAAAAGGACCCTCTTAAGGGTTCTGTGGGCAGACTGAATTCCAAGACTGTAATGACTCACCATATGCTCCAGCCAGCAATCTATCAGCCAGCAATTAGGTTAATGTTGGTGAAAGGGCCACTTAGCCCAGCAATCAGCACCCTACAGCTCCTCCGAATGCATCGTTTTGTAACAAGGTACCTGCTGGGAATTTGGCTTTTAGCAGTAATGGGGATCAGGTGTACCAGGTCACTTCTGCCCCTGTCCTGTGCCCACTCATGCCTGGTACTGTACAGCAGCTGCTGCTTTACTAGCAAATAGTCGAGTGTTCCATGTTTCCCCCCAGATATAGCGCTTGGTGTATCCTTACTGCTTCTGGGAGAAACCCTCCACTCTCCTGTCCTGCCTGTGTGGTGCCAGGAATCACTTCCCCTTGTGTTGTTTGCCCATGAGCTGGCAGGGGCAGAGATTTCTGCTCCCACATCCCAGCAGCACAGAAACCCTGCATCCTCACCTCGCTGCTGGTCTGCAGGAGGAGAAGCCATGAAATAGCAGAGGAGAGAGGAGCACGGGCGATGTCTGGCTGAAAGGCAGAGAGAGGAGCACATGGCAGATCAGGGCACACAGCAGAGATGCTTTGGTTCCTGTTCTCCAAGGGCAGCATCTCTCTAGGCTACCTGTTTTGATGTGCACTCCTAAGGACTTGCACATTAGAGCTCTTTACTGGCGTGTGTGTATTTCATTAGGCCGCCTGGCATCACCCGTGCATGCTGCCTGCAGGTTCTGTTCTCCTTTAGTCTTTATATTTTATTTTATTTGTAGTGAATGTAATGCTGCTGAAGGCAGCTGAAGTGCTGCTGCCACGGCTTGGAGCCTCTCGTGCATCTGTGGATGCTCGGCAGGAGAGCGAGCGTTCCCCTGCCTGCTGAGGATGCTCCAGCTCTTTCTCTGGGCTCAGGGTCAGACACCAACAAGTGTCTCATCATGGGGTTCATGCAGCCCCTGCCCTCAGGCAGCTTCCTCCTGTCCTGAGCTTTCCCATTCCTGGCAGGATGCTCTTGAATTTGTCTTTCCAGTGTTGAGGTGGGAGTGAGCAGCATCCATCCCCTTTGGGTACAGCCAGGGAGCTCTGCCAGCTGAGGTCCCTTTGAAAACCCCTCTCAGACCTGCTGGCACCACGGGCTTGTGCTTGGTCTCATCTCCAGGAGCCATTGTGCACTCCCAGTGCCCTGGGATTTTTGGATTACACACCCCCAGGGTGGGTACTGAGGGCTTCCTCAGCTTCCAGCCTGTGGCTTGTGCTGAAGTTGACCCCAGCAGCTCTCCCTGTCCGTGTGTCTTTCCCTGCCATGGGATGTTCCCGCAGAGCTGGACCACAACAGGAACACGAGATCAGCGTCTTTTGGTCCCGAGATCGGTGCCTTTTGGTGCTGCTAACTCCTTTTACCAGCCTCAGTAGGTTTGGTGTTCTCCAGCCCCATCTCCCCTGCAATGCTGCTCTCCAGAGCTGTCTCTATCATTCCCGAGCAGGTTTCTCCATTTTTGATTAACTGGGAGACTGCAGTGTGAGCTGTTCCCTTAATGAACTCATCTGTTACTCTAAGGACTTCGCACTCACTTTGCTACTGGCTAATATATTGCCATTAGTGCTCTGCTTTGCTCTGGAGTTTACAGCTTGTAATAATTATGTCTAATTTTGATTTTTTTTTTTCTTTAAATTACTACATGGGGTAAAAATAGACTCAGTAATTAACTTCTTCCAAAGAGGCAGATATCAAAGTTAAAGAGGGAGGGGGGGGAAATAAAAAAAAATATATATTTAAAAAAAAAAAAAGGGAAGAAAAAAGTCAGCCCTTCATGGAGCTGCACAGGGCACTGCTGGCACCTCCTGCCAAATCCTCACTGCAGCATTTCTGCTTCCAGGATCGTCTGTGAAATGGGACAGGCGCTTCCAGGGATCAGCTCCGGCCCAGTGCTCCTGTGCATCGGAGAGTGCAAGCCGGAGTTCATGGCCAAGTCCACGCAGCAGTACATGTTTGTGGTGAGTGTTCTGCCACGGCGGGAGGAGAGAGTCAGCACGTGTCCCCTGCACAACAGCCGTGCTCTGCAAACGCCCGTGTCAGATGGTGGGGTTCAACACCAGAAAACAATCCCCAAATTACCAGCTTTTTCTGCTACTTTCCCCATGGCATTGCACAGTCTGTTGGTAGCCCAGTCAACGAGCTCAGGTTTTAGGATCTAGAGCTCGCACAGGCCTACAGAATAACTGGGAACCTAAATAACTAAATAACCTAAATAACTGTGGAAACCCAAACCCAGGGTTCCCACAGCACTTGGCTTCAGCTTTGCACCTCCAAAATGGTGACAACCTTCTGAATTGGTACTCTCAGTTACTCCTTGCAAAGTGCATTGGTGTCATCCCAGCAGGAGCATGAATTTGTTCTGTACCTGAGGACTCTCTGTGCACAAGGAATTGTCAAGGGGTTGGGAGTCAGCACTCCACATTTTCCTTTGTTTCTGATGGACATTGTTACTTTGGTGTTTAGTTAACGGGGATGAATCTTGGGAGCTGCTTCTCGCTGGTTTAGAAGATGTTTCTGTACCTCCATGTGTACATGTATAGGCACCAATAGACCTTTTTGCACAACACAGAAACACACAACAGGAGAGGAAGCACCAGGTCCATCCCTCTGCAGCTCAGGCACTGAGTCAATGCTAGAAACTTAAAAACTGCCTGGGAAACCTAAACATGCCGAGTTAGACTCTGTGTCTATACATTTAATTTTTCCCCATGATGCCCTTGGGGATGGAAGGGTAATTCTGCATCCAAATATTCAGGGATTTTTTTTTCCCCCCCTCCAAGGATGCTGGTTCAGTGTAGACTTTCTCTATCCACTCAATGGAGAGCTGCTCTTTGGGTTTCTGGGCTTCCTCTGAGTGGGTCATTTCTTTCTGTTGTTTAATTAGCAGCCTTTTTGATTCATCAACTTAAAAGCCACAGCTGGGGGTTTCTCCTATCTCCAGTTTTGCCTAAACAGGGCACTTCATCCAACCACATTGATTTTGTGCTTAGTGGAATCTGTATGCAGGGAGATGCCAGCGCTTACCAATTGTCCACAATTTGTAAACTAATTGAGAGATAAATCAGGCTAACCCCTGCCACCCTGTCCACCTTGGAAGCAACACCCTCCCCTGGGATTTCATTTATTCAGCAACATAGCAGGAGTGCAAAATATCACCAGGTTTTGCTCGAATATTCCAGAAACCCCTCTGATCATCACAGAGCACTGCCAGTCCCCAGCTTTGCTGTTGTTGAAGGGCAGGTTCCTGTGTGACACGAGGAGGATGTTCTCTTGCTTTGTGTTAAATAATAACCAGGAGCCAACGGAAGGTAATTGGGGAGATGAATCTTGGAGTAGAACCTTGCAGCAACCTGGTGAGCATATGCTGAGCATTATCATCCCTTGAATTGTGCTCCTGATTTCCAGCCCTGGTTGTCTCGTTTCTTTTTCTCAGGCATCTCAAACTTCCAGCACATCATTTCCTTTTGTTAGTTGGCCTCTATTTTTCTCTTTAGCGCCGCTACAAATTCCATTACAGGTGGTTTATGCCATTAAAGTCAGTAGTAAAATTGATTGGTACCTTAAAGCAGAGCTCTGTTCTGACCCTGAGAGGGTTCATGCCTTAGTGAGCTCATCTGGTGCCTGACACCGCGCAGGAGCGATGCTGTCACCTTAATTACACCCGTTTTATCTGGGGAGGTGGAACCTTGGAGCTACTTTGGATCTGTAAATCTGTCATAATTATCACCAAATCATGAGCTGAAGATGGAAAATTCTTATGCAGCTTTCAGGTCCTCAGCCCAGCCTTGGGAGTTTTTGCAGGTCTCTAGGGTGGACCCTCAGCTCTCCTGTTTTTAACTTATTCACAAGATTGACTGCTCGGGATTACAGCCTGAGTTTCTATTTTCAGCAATGCTTTGGATTGCCAAGGATTGCAGTGCTTAAGGTGATGCTCACACCAAAAATGTCAGATGCTGGTAGCCAGGAGATCCTTATAAATGATTTCCAGGCAGAGTAGGGCTCTGCTTTCCAGGCAGTGTGTAGCTCTGTCACTGGTGTGTGTATGGGAACTGCTGGACCTCATGGATGTGTTAAATAACTGCTCCTCTCTGTCCCCAGGCTCCCACGAGCAGACCGGCCCCAGGGTTAGGGCTGGAGGAGGTGGCTGGCAGTGGCTCTCTCTGTCTAGAGCCTTCACAGTGATGCAGCTTGTTCCTAATTCACCTTGGGAACAGTGAGCAGGGCTGGGCTGGAGGCTGAAGGAGGTTTTTGATGGGCAATCGTACATTGAACATCCTTTGGAGGTTTTTTTTTTTGCATTTTGGAATCACTCCTCTTGGTTGTATAAAATACTCCGGAGCCTGCCTGATGTAAACATGGTTATTACCATTCATATTGCCCAGTACTGCCATTAGCTGTGGTAGTCATAGAATATCCTGAGCTGGAAGGGACCCACGAGGATCATTGAGTCCAACTCCTGACCCCACTGAAGATAAGAGCTGTGACCTGCCCATGAGTAGTTGAAGGACAAATCTTTCCCTCCTGCACCATTAGTCCATAATTATCCACGACAGGATGGATTCTGTGTTTTTCTCTGGTCTATTTTCTCTGGTCTATTCATGAGTCAGGGTCAAACAGGCTTTTGGTCTAAGCTGCTTCGGGAAATGCTGTGGCACCCAGAAAACACATGTTGAGTTGTGAAAACAGCAGAGAAAACAGGACAAACTCACCGAGCTGCCAGGCAGGTGGTACCAGGGGAGTGGAGCTGGGAGGCTGCCAGCTTTTGCAGATGAGAGTCATAAAGAGGGTAATGTGAAAGCATTAGGAAAACAATTGGGTAATATCCACTGATTGAAAACAAATAAAAAGGTACCTTCTTTTCTGCAAATTCTATTCAGAGGGATAAATAGCTGTTGTGGTGCAAGGCAGGATAAAGAAATGGCATTGCTGCAGTAATATCACCAGTAAAATGTTGAGTGGGATCCAAGTTCCCCCACCAAGGGTGTCTTTCCATCAGCGATGGGAAAGGAGCTCTGTCCCCACGGTGCTGTCACTGGTGGTGGGTGTGAAGCTGGAGCTGATGGTGGTGTCTTTTTGTTAGTTGTCCAGTGTTTCCCGTTGCCAGACCCTGGTGGGGTTTTTGATGCTTTGCCACGTTGGCAAAACTTAAATGTTTGGGTTTGAATTTCCATTTTGGCAGTTTGTTTGGCTCGGGATGTATTTAGTTTTTGAAACTGTTGTGCAAACAGCTTACCTTTGTTTAAGGACAAAGTTGAAGGTAAATATATACTTTTGCCAAGGATAATTTGCAATTGTTTTGTTGAGGCACATCTCTCTCTCAGAGCTGGGTTTGAAAATTTAGCAGGAGATTTGTCAGATGTCCAGGACACATCTCCATTTTGCTTTTTCATTTTAAAAAGGGTATCTCTGCTGAACTAAAGATGAGAAGATGCTCAGGGGATGGCTCCTGGGTGGAAGCTCACCTCGCAGCAGGCCAGAGCACTGAGTTTGTCCTTTTCTTTCCCCAGACTCCAGCAGTGAGCTTTCTGAATCCCAGCCGCGGTCCAGAGTCGGGAGGGACGATGGTGACCATCTCTGGGCACTACCTGGGAGCCGGCAGCCGCGTGTCAGTGCTCCTGGGGAACCAGACCTGCGAATTCTATGGGTAAGGGGCCGAGTGGGTCAGCCTGGGCTCCTGCATCCTGCACCACATCACCTGCAAACATCCCTGTGATTGGAAACCGTTCATAGCAGTCGTCAGTGTCTGCCCCCAGCCCGGCTCAGCTGAAGAAAATGTAACATTTATTATGAGAATTTCTGGTTTCTCTATTCACAGATATTGCAGCTGCTGCTGCAGGTACCTCAAGCTCCTAGAATTGGTCTTGGCGAGGGGTGGGGCAGAGCCAAGCAGGGATCTGCACGTGCCTTCTGCTGAGAAACTTGTGCAGCCATCCATCTCCTCTGGGATTTCTATGGCAAATTTGCTTTTTACCCAGCAGTGTAAACACGGAGTTGACATTTGCAGGGTTTAATGGGTTTTCTTGGGGCTTAGTTAAAAAAAGATACAGGCGGTATACATCTGTGTGCATCACGTACACGTCCGTGCCCTGTGCCAAGCGTCCGTAGGTGCCCCGAGGCAGCTGGCTCTGTGCGTTTCATAGCTTGGGCACAGCCTGTGCAGGAGCCCAGGCAAAGCAGTGTGATGTGCAAAGGGATTCTGCCTGTCACATCCTTGCTCAGGCTTCCCAGGAGGAACTGAGGACATTTCTGGGAAGGTAAAGACCCCTGGAAGTGAATTTCTCAGCTGGAAGACTGAGAGGTTCTCTGATACAGGAGCTGTGGGCGTTCAGGTGTGGGAGCATGTTGGGATGTTAGCAGTGCTTACTCTAGGTCCATCGTAGAATGGTGCTTCAGGGGGGTCTGGACACGCTGAGGGCTTTGAGTGCAGATTAATTATCTGTGCGCTGAGCTCTGTGACCACTCTGTCCACGTTTCTTCCCATATCTGAAGCAAAGATGCCAGATTGCATCTTCAGATGCACATGGAACGGCGTTGCCACCAGCAGAAGCCTGAGAGCAGAACCAACCCTGTAATATCATCCCTTCAATATCTGATTCTATTCAGGCATCCTGCAGATACTGACCTGCAAAACCCGGAAGAGTTTTTGAATTCTCTGTTTGTTCCAATTACAGCAGAAACTTCACCAAAGCAGGTGGCAGTGTATGAGTGGCACCATCCCTCACGTGGGGTCACGCCGTGCATTTTGTTTTGCTTGGACTGTTTGGAGGCACTGAACTCCAATTGTACTCGAGGGTGTGGGGGAGCCTGATTAGATGATGCAGTTTCTAATGAGATTCACTCTAATTACAGCTTCCCTCATTCTCCCCTCTCTGATCGGAGGAGTGGGTAGATTCACCATGACGACATAATAATAGCACAGAAAGCTAATTAACTGATCAGAGGGAGCCGAGAGCACCTCTGCCAGCAGCGATGCGTCACTCTGGATCTCACGCCAGAGCTAAGCAGGCGCGGTGCAGTCTGCGGGGCAGAGCAGGCAGCAGAGCAGGCAGCAGCTCTTCAGCTGCACGGGCATGCACAGGAACACATCGAGAATCAGCAAGGAAGGTGGAGAAAGGCTCTCCTTGCTCAAGGATGCCTTCATGGTTAAATCAAACCTAGGTGGAGAGTGAGAGTAAGAGGAAGGAGGAGAGTGGGAAGGGCCAGACGTGTAATTGCATCTGTAGAAACAGTCAAGTTCAATTTGTTTCAGATATTTTAGGAGGTTGTTTCTGTTCCCTCAGTTGTGATGGACACAGGTGCCAAGGTGTGAACTGGAACGTTGTGGTACCTGCTGTTGGATACCAGCCTAAAATGCCCAGTGCCAAGTGCTGTCCCCGCGCTCCTTAGGGAGGACAGAGGGCATGTAAGGGCCCTGAGAAGGGGACCACGCAGTGTCCCCTTGCCCTGGTACAGACACAGGAGCTGTGCTGGAAGCAGAGCAGGGGCAGGGCTGTGCTCAAGCCTCAGCTGTTAGTGCAGCCTCTGAGGAGGGTGAGGATGGTGAAGATGGGACGTTCAAGAGTGCCAGGTTTTGATTTCAGTGCCAAACTGGCAGCAAGGTGCTGAAGACCTGCCTGCCCTTTCCCTGAGAGAAGCCAAAATTACATGAGCCATGGAAATAGCACGACCCTTTTGATGAGCTGGGGACAGGGCAGGTGGGATGACCCGCGGGTGGCTGTGCAGGGACACTGGCCTCCCAGGGACATCAGTCTGGCACTTCCCGTAGGAGCAGCATCCAGAGCCGTGTGGTTTCTTGCAGCTCTGTCCCAGCAGCAGCACCGCTTGGATCTCATTCCCCTTCTCCATCCATCCATCCATCCACCCACCAGTGCCTTTGTGCTTTGACAACACCTCGCTACGCTGCTGCCTCGACCTTCTCCAGGGCTCTGATGGAAGCAGATGGTCTGTTGTGTCCAGCCAGGCAGCGCCGAGGCCGAGGTCACCCTGGCTCTGACGGGCAGACAAAGCCAGAAGGCAGCGGTGACGGTGGCATCGCCCTTCCCAGTCAGGGGCTTCGTGGGCTCCTTTATGCTGCTCACAAGGGCCCGTGTGTGCAATGGGGTGGGAAGGGGAAGAATTTGGCTTTTCAGTGAGCTTATACATCCCATTTAAAAAGCAGCCATCTGTTTTCACACGCCCAGCAGAAGGCGGCGGGTTCACAGAGGGATGCAGGAGGCTGCGGTTTGGCACAAAGAGTGATTTCAGGGAACCTGCGCTTCGCTCGCCGTGGGCAGGCAGAGTCCCCTCCTGCACAGAGCTCCCTTCCCTCCCTCCCAGCGAATCCCTCCTGCCCGTATCCCCTCTGCCGGTGTCAGAGCCTGGGGCTGACTGATGGCTCAGCCCTTAGCGAGCTGCCCAGCACGAAGGGTCATTTCCTACCCCCAGACCACAACCTCCCATTGACACTTCCCTGGCTTCTCTCTCACACAGGCGATCCATGAACGAGATTGTTTGCATCTCAGCTCCATCAGCCCATGGCCTGGGGGCTGTTCATGTCTCCGTTAGTGTGGACCGGGCTCAGCTGGAGCAGACCTTGCTGTTCGAGTACATCGATGATCCCAAGGTGCAGCACATCGAACCCGAGTGGAGCATCGCCAGGTAACGCACGGCTCTGCCAGCGGGAGAGGAACCAGCTTGTCTGCTCTGGATCTTCTCTCTTGGTACATGCTCAGTGAGGGCAAAAGAGGGTCCGTTTGGAAATGCACATCCCACCCAGCATCCTGGATCTGTCAGTGCTGGGTGTCTGCGGCGTTTGCATTTACCAAAAATCAGCTCTGGAGTTACTAAAGTAGTTGTAATTACTAAGGCAATTACAGCAGGAGCAGTCTGCACTGAGATTCTGGGAGCACAAATAAAACCCCAAGATCGTTTCCATCTGCTGATGATGTGCACAATTGCTCATTAAAAAACTCCTTCGTATAGTCCTGCAATAAAACAAAACCAGCAGCCACTAAGAAAGGAAAAAGCTGATGCTAATCAAAATGTAGTGTTTATCCCAGATTCACTGCTAGGAGTGAGGTGGCCAGCACTGTCACATCACTGTGACATAGTCACTGCTAAAAACCCTGGGCCATCCTCGTCCCCTGGTGTCACTTTGATGGTTGTGCTCTCAAGGGCTGTAACACAGCTATTCATTTCAAATTCCAATTATTTTTTAAAAATTGGCCATGAAAGAATCGTGGGTCTCACAGCAGGTTCTGTGAGATGTTTGCTTTGAGCCCAAATTGAAGGTCACATCTGGTTTGGGGTGAGATGGGTCTGAGGGGCTGGTCAGGGCTGCTGACAGAGGTGGTCTGGAGGGAACAGCTGGGCTCTGCTGTAGAGATGCTGGAGACTGCTGTGGATCTGGGCTGTGCTGCTCCAATTAACACGGGAAGGAAGAAGCCATGAGTGAAGGACTCTGCTCAGGGGCACTGGCTGTAGGAGAATAGGGATGCTGGAGCCTGGGGGGTTGTGTCCTCCTTGACCCTGGTGGCACTGGTTGCTCTTTGTCCCTCCCCAGCTCTGTGTGACAACTTGATGCGTCTGCACCCCAGATGCAAGCGCACGTCAGTTCCTTCACTGCACGTACCATTTATCGTATTCCTTAAAAACACCACTATGTAAATCATTAAACACTGTGACTAATTTATTGTCTTGCATATTTAGTCTCAGCTCAGTTGATTTCTTTGGTCCCGTTTCTCATCCTGCTGCCTTGTGATGCTGTTAGGTGAGGGAGAGGGTGCAGCTGAGAGTAGAGAATCCAGCTAACTCGTGAGACACCTCTCCTCAGCGACTCAGGGAGTGGGTATTAATCCACGCTGTCGCCTGGTGCCTGAAGTAGTGTCTGGAGAAAACATCTTTCTGAGATCTGAGATCATCCTTATTGTCAAGCCCAGTCTGTCTGCACAGCCCCAGCCCCTCCTGCCCGATGCATTCATTCATCAGGTGTCTCCTCGTTCTCCGCAGCGGCCACACGCCTCTGACTGTCACTGGCTCCAACCTGGACGTGATCCAGGAGCCGAGGATCCGTGTCAAGTACAATGGCAAGGAGTTTGTCAATGTAAGTAGCTGCTGTCGGCGCGGTGCTGCCGGGCTGTGCCGGGGAGCGTCCCTGTGCACTGTCACATGGCAGGTCCCCCACACGCGCGGTTACTGGTGACGATGCTCTCTGCACACACTCTCTTGCCACAGCAAAAGCTGCTCTGGGGGTATTTCCCTAGATTTACCCAAATTGGAGACCCTAGTAAGAGGGATTCTGACCCACAGAAATGGGGAGTTACTTCCTCAGTAGTTGCCAGGGAGTTTTCAAAGCTAGAAATGGAGAACTCCTGGTTTAGATCATCTCCATCACCTCAAATTGTGTCTTGGGTCAGAAAAACTTGTTTCACTCCTGAAATTCCCCATTTTGATGGAGCCCCTGAGCCCCGAGAGCTCCCCTCTCCTTCCCTGTACCTACCTCAGCTCTACAGGCGTGTTGGGATGGGAAATCTAAGTGTAGCTGTTCCCATTATCCCCAGCTGCTCCTGGCTTCCCATTTTAGTCCTGCTCTTTCTGAAAAAGCCCAGAGCTGGGCGCTGGGACCTGCCAGCTCGGAGGCTGCTGTGTTTAACTAGTCTCTCCCTAGCTGCCTCTATAAATAAACCTCCTATTGCTGCAGCTCAGGGCCCAGCAGGGCTGTACCAGCCCAGGGAGGGAAGGAGGAGAGAGGGGAATGGCTTCAGAACAAGAAGCTTTCAGGCCACTTTTGCAGCTTGATCACTGCATCAGGTCAGGTGCTGCTTCCCCGCACCCTCCTCACCATGTGAAGGATGCAGGGCATGGGGCTCTGGGTACTTTGGTGAAGTTCAGTGTTATTTTTATGCCTCCTTCCCTTCCTCCTTCCCATCACCCTGATGTTCCTGAAGCAAGGAGTTGGTAGCAGAATTTGGGGTTGATCTGGAATGCCACCTCCTTCCGCTATCTGTATTTTTTTTTCAGTCCAATAGTGAGAAACTGAAATGAATCCTCTGCTAAATGGGAAATAAGTGATGTTCTTGTATGCCACAAATAAGAATTGTACCTCCAGGACCCACAGAAATTATTTTGACCAAGTAAAACTGAAAAATACTGTTTCTATGCAGTGATCTTTCTGACTGAATCTGTATTATCTTGGAAAGGGCAAATCACTTAGCAGCCTTTTCCTATTCCCTTTCTCCCTTCCCCTCTGAAGACCTTTTTAGTCTGAGCTCTTTTTAAAAAGACATCTGATTTTGTTGTTAGCAGTTACGGTTCTGGTGCTACCAAAATAATTCTGAAGACACAAAATTGAGTGAAATTAAATCTCCCACTTATGGAGGGAGGCCAAACAGTTAGGCTCTTGCTGCTTTATAAGGCAAGAGTCTCATAAATCAGCCAACTCTCTGCTTTCAGGGCTGGAGGAGCTGGGGGTGTCCTCAGCTTGGTGGGAGATGACCTTTGTGTGCTCCTCTCCCTGCTGGCATTTGGGAATTGCCTTTAATCACCCATTTGTAGCCAGGAGCAGGTATTTGCTGGGGGTCTGTTTCACAGCTGGTGTTGCAAAAGAGGATGGGACTGGAAAGAAGAGGAAAAAAGATAGAGGGTGAAGGGATGTGCTGTGCCAGCCTCTAGCTCTGTAAAACATGGCTCATTTTGAAGCTCATGCTCCATCTCTGCCCAGTGCCTTTTGCACTGGCTGGAGGGGAAGAAAATGTGTTGAAGGCCAGGTTGGATGAGGCTTTGACCAACCTGATCTAGTGGAAGGTGTCCCTGCTCATAGCAGGGGGGTTGGAACTGGATGATCTTTTAAGGTCCCTTCCAACCCGAACCGGTCTGTGATTCTATGATAAAATTCAAAGGAAAGCCCCAAACTCTGGCTGTGGCACATCAAGCCTGGCTTAAATATTTCCAGCTAAACTTGAATCCTCTGGACTTCTCAGGGAGTATTTAAGGAGTCAGAACATCATTGTGAAGTCGGGATAAATTTTTTTTCCTGCCATCTTTCAAAGCATCACCTTCCCCACAGGTCTGCACGGTGGTGAACGCCACGGCGCTGGCCTGCCTCGCACCCCCCCTCACCCCCGAGTACCGGCCTGGCCTGGATGCTGTCGAGCGACCGGATGAATTTGGATTTATCTTTAACAACGTGCAGTCCCTGCTGGTCTACAATGACACCAAGTTCATATACTACCCCAACCCAACGTTTGAACTCCTGAGCCCAACTGGGGTGCTGGAGCAGAAGCCAGGGTCACCCATCATCCTGAAGGTAAGAAGGGGTGGGAAGAGACAAAAAAAAGTCCCAGAGAGGTGAGTTTTATAGCCCCTTTGGAGAACAGGCTACACTAGATGGAGTCCCATCAATGGCACAAGCTGGGGATGAGATAGAAGCTGGGGAAACACGCTGCATCTTTGTACAGTCTGCTCTCCCCGTGTCCCTAGGGCAGAAACCTGTGTCCACCCGCTCCTGGAGGAGCCAAGCTCAACTACACTGTGCTGATTGGAGAGACACCCTGCGCCGTCACCGTCTCCGAGACACAGCTGCTGTGTGAGCCACCGAATCTCACTGGACAGCACAAAGTGATGGTGAGAGACCAAACCCTCCTGTCAGCATCCCTTCCCTCCCTCCTTCCCATCCTTCCTCCTCCTCCAGCTCCCTGGTTTACTCGGTTGTTGAGTGCAATTTCTTGTCCAAGGATCAGTAGGATTTTAGATCTTTCTGGCTGTCTAATTGGAATCTTAAAATATTGATGTGTTATTAGCATGGGGAAACTTCTTATTCCCTCCCTGAGACTCACCACCTACTATCAGAACCTTCTAGAAGGAACAAATCTTTCTGGCAGTGCCTTCAGCTCCAGGCACCATCCTTTTTCTGGTGCTCCTTGCTCTTCTGTTAGTAGATGAGACCATTTTCTGTGGGCTGTGTTCTCCCTCCTGTAGGGTCAGAAGGGATTTTATCCATCCTTGTAGCCAGATCTGATCTAGTAAGTGGATGGAAAAGTTTTGCCTTTTGCTGAAGCAGAAGCAGCCAGGACATCTGAACACTGGACTGGCTGGATCAACAACCTCATCCAGGATAACAGTCGGTGTCACCTTCTGCTTTTGGTTTTGGGCACTGTGGCTTCCTCTGATCCGCTCGCGGAGCAAACGTGCAGCTGCTGAAGTGCTTGAGGAGAGCCCAAATGAGATTGTAATTGTGATTAATTTCCCTTTAAGTTCAGCATCCAAAACATACTCAGATGATCAGAGTGTGATTCACAGAAGCGCAACCTGGCTGAGAGCTGCTTGCATCTGTGGCCAGGAAAAGCCAGTCCCAGCATTAACCTCCGGCCTCTCTGCTCTGTGGCTTTCGCACATGGATTTCTCTTCCCTTCTCCGTTCTCCCTTTCCAGTCGCTCTGGTTTCTTGTCAGTGAAATTATCACTGGGTTGCTCATGTCCACGATTTACAAAAGGGAGTTGAAAGCTTATAAAATGAAAGTCAAATGGAGCCATCAGATAATAAGAACAAAGCCCAGATAGTGAAGGGCTGGCACATTTATCATTGCTTGAAGCCTCCCTCTGTTCGCATAAGCTGCATCCTCTGTTTTTGAGGGTGATGGGAGTTGGTGCAGCCTTGGCTGAAGCAGAGGCAGTTTGGTGCTTCCTCAGGGGTCTGTACAGCCCGGGGGGTGTGTGTCCTGGCCGGGAAGGATGGGGCTTTGGGACAGACTTAAACCCAAAGCTACTGGTTACCTCTGCTGTGCTTTGCAGGTGCGTGTTGGTGGGATCATCTTCTCCCCTGGTTCAGTGAGCATCATCTCAGACAGCCTCCTGACCCTGCCAGCCATCGTCAGCATCGCGGCCGGAGGCAGCCTGCTCCTCATCATCGTCATCATTGTCCTCATCGCCTACAAGCGCAAGTCCCGAGAGAACGACCTGACCCTCAAGAGACTGCAGATGCAGATGGATAATCTGGAGTCCCGGGTGGCCCTGGAGTGCAAAGAGGGTCAGTACTGCCCAGGACAGGGCATTCTGAGCGCTGTGACTCCACACCAGAGCACCCTAGTCACCCGATTTTTGCAGTGAGGAGTGGGGTGTGTCCCCCCCACACGCCTGCCCCACTGTGGGAGGGTGGGCAGTGACAAGTGTGTCAGCAGCAGACACGGCTCTGCTCCTTAATATGCAGAGAACAGGATTAGAGCTTGATCCTGCTTAAGTGACGGGCCTGGGTCGCGTTGTGAGGATGGCACGAGCCCCAGGCTGCCCTGCACAATGTGGCCCCTTGTCTAATGGGCTTTTAGTAAAGGGATTTTAAAAAGGCAGAGTGAGATGGGGTCTGAACCTCCTCTGCTCCCTAAGAAACAGCGTGTGTCCCAAATGGAAGGCAGTAGGGCTGGGAACCTGGTCTGGTCCCTCCTCCAATCTATAAGATGTGAGCCTCAAGGGGTAAGAACAGGTCTGAGGGATAGGAAGAAGCTCCTCAAACATTTGCTTCTGGGAAATCTCATGTCTTATTTGGACTAGCTAGACCTGCCCCTTGCAGCTTTCAACTCACACAAGTCTTGTCCCTTGCAACAGGGTGACAGCCTGACCTCTCCGTGAGGAGCGAAGGTGGAGGTGGAGACTTGTGTCTGTAGCTGGTGGGTTGAGACAAAAAGCGTTCTGGGGAGTGCTGCTGCTGCTGTTTTGTACGTTCTTCCAGCTGAAAGGGAGCTTAGTGAATAAAAAAAAAGTAGTAAATACAAAGCTGCAAATTTCATAGTGCAACCTCTGTATCTACGGAGAGTTGCACTGGATCTGTTCAGCTGAGTTTAGAAGGACACCATGGGACAGAAAATGGGATGTATTCAGGAAAGACCAGAGCTTTGGCATGGGCACAGCCTAGTTGGGGTACAGAGACCT
The DNA here is from genome assembly GCF_000700745.2 of Antrostomus carolinensis. Taxonomy (NCBI): domain Eukaryota; kingdom Metazoa; phylum Chordata; class Aves; order Caprimulgiformes; family Caprimulgidae; genus Antrostomus; species Antrostomus carolinensis. Next base: position 23,006 of record NW_010328406.1, read on the forward strand.
GACTGAGCCAGCAGTTTGTACTTTGGAGAATGAACACAAGGACACACACAGAGCTGTGTAACGTGCTGATGTTATAAGAGGAAGAATAAATTCCTTCCTGACCCCTGCAGCAGGCAGTTTCTGCTTGGGTTTGATCTGCATCAGATCTGATTATTTTAGCAACTGTTGATAGACGACAAAAGGAAGAAGAAAGGAAAATACAGGAGGTACCAAGTTATGAAAATAGTTCCTCATTTCTGCCTGCAGCCTTTATAAAGGTGTTTTAGGTGCGTACACCCAGGTGTGAGCTGCATACAAATTAATAAGCATCTTTTGTTCTCAGCGTCTGCTCTGCGCAGTGTGTGCTCTCTCGCTCTCAGCTGCTGTGACAGAGTCTCCCAGGGTGAGGGTCTGTCTTAGCTCCGTGACAAGCTCTCCCCTGAATGGGTTTCCTGAGCTGGCTGGTTATGGTTGTTGCTGCCGTGCCCCTGAGGAGAGCAAACAACCCTCCCCAAATCCTCTGCCCTGCAGCCTCACGTGTGTTTCTCTCTCTGGTTCTGTCCCCCCACAACAGCTTTTGCAGAGCTGCAGACAGACATCAATGAGTTAACCAGTGACCTGGATCGCTCCGGGATCCCGTACCTGGACTATCGGACCTATGCCATGAGGGTCCTTTTCCCTGGCATCGAGGACCATCCTGTCCTGCGGGAGCTGGAGGTGAGGAACAGGCTGTGCTCCAGCCCTTCAAAACTTCCCTGAGCCCTCAGGGAATTCAGTGAGAAACCCTGAGGCACCTTTACACCAAATCTTACTAGAGGCACTGGGGTCAACAGGATGAGCCCCGAGTTCATTTCAACTCTGGTGTTTCATCTCCATCACACATTGCTTGATTCCTCTCACTTTCTTCTCCCTGGTGTTGCTTTAGTTTTATTTTATGGGGTTTTATTTTGCTGTAGGTCAGCAGCAAAGCATGCCAGAGAAGTTACCAGTGTCCTTTTAAAGTCCTCCTTAACGACCTTGGGGTGCAGGGGAAGGCTGTGCTCCTGGGACCATCCTGCCTGGAGCATCCTTGTCCTCCTGCTGCTGTTCATGGTGTGTCCACGGGAGGGCAAGCACCATGGCCAGCCTCCTGCTCTGCTTCCAGCAAAAGCTTCCATCTCCCAGGTTTTCCCACCACTATGTGCAAATATATTAATGAGGCTTTCACTGAGGACTTAAGAGAGTGGGTGATGTGTGAGGGTCCATCAGATCACCTTGCAACTGGGCCCTGCTCACCTCTAAGAGTGCCGAACAAAGCGATGGTGCTTCAAGAAATGTTCTCTGCCCCCAAACGTGGGGCTGCCATTCTCCATCCTCAGCACTGGGATGCCCAGAGGGCTCCATCTCAGAGACTGGCATTGCTCCAGTCAATCCTGAAAGTCCTGTTGCCTTCACACAAACCGGGAGATACCCAGATCTTCAACCAGAGATGTGAGAGGAAGACATCTTGGTTGCTTGTGCTCCATACAGCTGCATTGCTTTTCCAGGCAAGCACTGCTCAGTGTTAACACATCAAATTAAATTCCCTTCCAGTGGGCCACCACCACTGAGCACTTGCTGTGGTGTTGGTAAATCTCAGCAGGCTTTGAACCAGCTTCTCCCAGCCCCTTCCCATGCCCTGAGTTTTCCAGTCCCATGCATGATGTTCACTATTTAAATTGCCAAATAAGCTGATGCTCTAGCAAACAAATATGAACGCTTTTTATTTGTTTTACTCATGAAAAACAGAATTGCAGAAGTGATGAATGTGTTGCCAATTACACAGTTGCTTAATTATGTAATGTTAGTAAAACCAATACATAAGTCTCCAAGATCTTTGGTAAAGAGTTGCTTAATGTAGTTCATCATTTTCACTTATAATGAATCACTTGAATCTGCAACTGGTTGAAAGTCTCAATTAATTTTTTACACTTGTCCCATAACAAAGCAATAGTCTAAATTAGTATTTAATTTACTTACAAGAGTGTCACTTTTTGTGCAGAACAAGCAAAATTGTGTGTCATTTATAGGGCCGTTAGCCTCAAAGCAACAGCTTTATGGCAGGCAGAGTACAGCTTGGAGCAATGATTAAAGGAAGCTGTGATGAAGTGCTGGGGGAGGACAGATCAGGGATGCTGAGACCCTGAGAGATGGGGTGCTTGCTTGTGCACCCAGGTTTACACCATGCACCCCACTCATAGCGATGGCAGAGTGACCCTGTGGCATCACAGAGCTGCCCTCCAGTCCCTTGTCCTCCTGTGCTTTGGCTGATGGACATGCTCTCCTCCACCACAGGTCCAAGGGAACGGGCAGCAGAGTGTGGAGAAGGCCTTGAAGCTCTTTGCTCAGCTGATCAACAACAAGGTTTTCTTGCTGACCTTCATCCGAACGCTGGAGCTGCAGCGCAGCTTCTCCATGCGCGATCGCGGCAACGTGGCCTCGCTCATCATGACGGGTCTGCAAGGCAAGCTGGAGTACGCCACCGATGTGCTGAAGCAGCTGCTCTCTGACCTCATCGAGAAGAACCTGGAAAATAAGAACCACCCCAAACTGCTCCTGCGCAGGTAACACGGCAGGACAGGGAGGGGACGGGGCTGCGGGCAGGTCAGTGTGGTCCCCTGGGCTGGCACGGCCACGCTGCTGGTGGCTCTGCAAGACCAGGGTGCTGGTGTTGGAAGGTGTCTGAGCTGCCTCACAGGTATTTATGGGCTTGATCCTCACAGCATCTACATCTGCCTGGATGGAGCAGCAGCGTTTGTGTTTCACGGTTGGGGGAAGGAGCTTGAGAATGGATTAAGTGACTCACACGTGATTGTGCAGGGAAATGGCAGAAAGAAAAAGGGAAAAAGGTGTAAATTAGGGAAAAAAGTGAATGTTAACATGGGCCAGATCAGCAGCCACAAGTAAAAGGTTACCCCTCTGTGTCGTGAGCCACCTCTGTCCCTGTCCCTTTGTGTCCCAGCTGTGCTGCTGAGCCTGGCCTCAGCCAGCGGCAGGAACGTGGCTGCGCCCGCGGCTCCACCGGCATCTCATGGATGGATGAAGGCGAGGGGAGGATTTCACAGCTCTAGGAAAATTTCAGGGATTCCTCCAGCCATAATGAATATACTTGACAGGAAATTGCTTTAAATCTGGCTGTGTTTGCGGAGGCAATAACTCATCTCGGAAAAGGAAGCCGTCTTAATTTCCCCCGTGGTTTGCCGAGTCGCTGGGAAGGCATCTTCTGCCTCAGCCATCAATAATGACTTTTTACAGTGCTCCAAAAAATACATGGCTGGCAACAGGAGCCGTGCCCACTCCTCCCTGCAGCACCCAGTGAGGAGATGGGGCCATGGGTTGAGGCTGGCTGGATTTAACCTGCCCAGGATTTAACCATTTCACCAGAAACCTACGACTGGAACCTTGTCCCAGCCCTGTGTCCCGTGAGCTCCCAGATGGTGTTGGTGCATAAAACACCTGAGCTGGAACGTGTTCCTCTGACTTAATAAGGAGTGATCAGCCACAAAGTGAGATTATTTGATTTTATTTTATTTTTTGAGCTCTCTAGCAGCAGCAGTTGATAATTGGCACTCAGTTCTTTCTCTTTCTTCTTCGTTTTCCTCTCTCTCTTTCTTCTGCAACTACCCCTCACGGGAGATAGCAAAAAAGTTGACATTAAATCAAATAGCTGCTCTGGTTCCTGGCACGGAGAGCAGCACACAGCGGTTTGGAGACCTAGATATAGCAGGGAAAAATTAATAAAATACATATTTATTTTTTTGGGTTCTCTCAGCTCTTTCTGTTTAGTTTTCTTTTATTCCTGGTGCCTCAGAACGTCGGAGGAGCAGCCAAGGCGCTGGTTGCTGGCGTCAGACTCCTTTGGAAAGCTGTCTCTGGAGCGTGCTTTGCCCTTGTTATGTGGTCAATATGAGAAGGGTTTTCTCCAAGTCTGGGGATTCTCCCCTGCTGTGTTCATCTTCAGGAGCTTATTTTTTTTCTTTTTAGAGGCAGCCCAGTGATGTAGCAAGAGTGATGTGTGTGAGGGGCAGCTCCTGCTGTGGCTCAGTGACCCCTCCCCACGTAGCAAAGGGAAGAAGAGCTCAGGCAGGCACAGCTCAAGGGACAACTGACCCTGTCACCCAGCACCAACCCCATTGCAAAGGCAGAGGACACCAGGGGAAGTACATCAAGGAGCCCACGGTGCTCCTGCAGCTACACGCAGCAGCGATGAAGGTCGTGAGCAGCCCCTTTCCTCAGCCAGGGTAGGACAGGGATGAGGAGCTCAGTGGTTGGCCATTCCTGGGACTGATGTGCTGCAAATAGCTGACAGCGTCAGTCCATGTTCAGCTGAGAGTGAGATTCAGTGCTGGAAAGTAAGGAGAAATGGGATTTGACAGCAACACTCTGAGGTGTTTCTTTTTGCTGGTCCATTCAGCTTATCTTGCCTTTCTGATCAAGAAATAAAAGGGAATAGCTGGACATGGAAGTATCTGAACCCTTCTCCCACACAATCCACCCCAACTTCTCTGCCACTCATATTTTAGTTTATTTTTATGGTGTTGGTGTCAGACCATAAGCAGCCAACAGGGACGAGACACATCATTACTTCACTGGTAGGGTTAATCAGGAGACTGGCCAATTTGTACTTTAATATTCTATTAACAAAGTAGTTTATTAAATTAACATTCACCCTGGAGTCCTGAATGTATAATTTGCTGAGATTTTCACCTCTTCTTTAGTTTGTATCCCTGAGGCTCCGTTGTCTGGGCGCAGTGACGTGCTAGTGCTTCTCCTCCTTGACTGGGGGACTGAAATATTTTAAACAGGGGAACAAGGTGCGTGTCAATTTGTAGGATGAATTTTTAGGCAGTTAATCAATTCAGCCTTAAATTCTTTGGGGATCTGCAGACATTTTCACCAATTCCTGACAGATGATGTGATCTTAAGAGATGATGGATAATGTGACCCCAGGTCCATTTGCCGACTGACATTGGTTTTTGTTTGGCTCCCGTTTATATGTGATCTGCTTGACTTTGTGATCAAACCCTGTTGCTTCAGTAGTGTGTGTGTTTTTCATTAAATGCCAGTTTTCAGACATGTGGGATGCTGGATAAACACATACCAAGGGGCAGACAGTAATTCAAGGCAGCAGAGCAGATGGAGAATGGGGAAAAGGGGTCTGGAGTGGGATGGTGGCTCGCTCTAGGTCGGGGTACAGCAGAGGCAGAGGCTGGGTACCCGCTGGGCGTCTCCTGAGCAAGTTGGTGACACAGTGGTCAAAAAAGGCAGTTGGCAGGAATGTCACCAGGAGCAGAGCTGCTGGCCAAGGGGATGAAGGCGCAGAGAGATGCCCAGACCTAGCACAGTTGCTGCCTTGCTGCCAACTCACGGTGAAGGCGCACGGAGCCACGGGCCCCAGGGAAGGGGTTGGATCCACCCCTCTGAGCTTGCTGGAAATTGGGCCAGGTCCTGCTATGACATGTGGCAGGAGGGGAAGGTGGGTAACTATGGCAAAGCCAAGGTGCAGAGAGCCAGGCTGCCTGGGGTGGCATTTGCAGGTGGCTTGGCTGGTGGCAGAGCAGCTCTCCCTGCCTGCCCTATGGACCAAGAGACACCCCACCACCAACACAGCCAGCCTGGCCCAGGAAAAGGGATCATGGTGCTTTAAGGAAAGTCTCTGGGTCCTGCAGAGCCACCATTAAAAACTATCATTAGGCTCTATTGTATTTAAATTAGAGATAATCTTGGGTACAATGTGGGGAGAGGACGCTGGGTGGGACTGGGGAGAAAGCTGCAATTTCCCTGCCATTGTCACTCTGCTGTCCCTGATTGCCAGCAACCGCTGCAAATCCCAGTGATTTACTCAGCCAGGCTGTAATTTGCACCACGTGCAAGGAGCCAGTGTCACCAGGCTCCCTGTCACCAGCCCCATCAGGGCTGTGATGGGCTGTCAGCTGGGCAAGCTGCTGTCAGCTCGATGCAGTGGAGGGGACAGGACTGGCCTCATCTTGCTGCCTGCTCTGGAGCCAGGGTGCAGCTAGGTGGTGCCACCTGGGGTGATTTAGGACCTCTGATGTGTGATTTGGTTTTGTATGTAACATGCATGTTCTCCTGGCTTCCCTAGGACCGAGTCGGTGGCTGAGAAGATGCTGACTAACTGGTTTGCCTTCCTCCTGCACAAGTTCCTCAAGGTAAGGAGGGATGGAGCTGAGACCCTGCTGCCGCTTCGCTGTCTCACCCACCAGCCATCCCTGGGGTGAATCTGGGCTTGGAACTCTGCAGTCAGATTCCAAGTCACCAGATGTAATAGCAGGGCAGGGGAGGTGGGAGTTTGCTCAGAGATACCTGCAGCTGGGCTGCTGTTCCAGGTTGTCACAGCCTCTGTGCTCAGCCCTCTTCAACCCTCAGATCGCCTGGTGTAATTCTCATGTAATGGAGTTTCTGTTTCTCTTTAGTACTTAGGAGAATTTCTCACTTCCATCTCCGTGCCTGGACTTCCATATTTTTTAACTTTACTTGTGGTTTTGGAAGCCCCACAGGATTTGCTTCATGGAAGCAAACAATGAGATCAAGATCTCAAATTCCATTTTTACAGCCATATAGATTCAGTAGAGATTTACCAAGCCAAAGACAACATATCTATTGAGCAGCAGAGCTCATGGTTTTGGCTGTCCTCTCCAGGAGCTGTTGGGGGCTGAGCCTGGATTGCACATGTGCTAAAGATGGAGTCAATGGGAACTCAGCAATGGGAACCTTTCGGCTGAGGTTTGCAGCCTCTGCTGAAATGAATCACGTGCAAAACCTGTCTGCAGGCCAGTGGCTCTGGAGGAGATGCACCTTCACCTCTGTGTTAGTTTTGCTGCCTGTCTCATTGTGTAGGAATGTGCTGGAGAGCCACTCTTCATGCTCTACTGTGCCATCAAGCAACAGATGGAGAAAGGTCCGATTGATGCCATCACAGGAGAAGCCCGTTACTCCCTCAGTGAGGACAAGCTGATCCGGCAGCAAATTGAGTACAAGACTCTGGTGAGTGATCGCTGTAGAAGCTGTCATTGAATCACTTCTGTCCTCTCCACTTGGACATGAGCTGTTCTGACCTTGAGGCCAGTGATTATTAGGATACTACTGTGAAGCATAAGCCTTGCCAGTGCAATGAAGCCTCATAAAGCCATGCCCAAGTGAGGTGTGTCCCTAATTTGCAGGTACAAATAGCTTGAGCTGAGGGTTTGAGGGGAGCGTTGTGCATTGAGCATTGTCCTCCCTCTAGCAAATGAAAATGGATATCCAGGTCTCCCATCTTAATAGTTGTGAAGATTTACTAGATGCAACAGCAAGGATGCAATTGGGATGCTAGTGGGTTTTGTATGAGAAAGGGTTGTTGTGACAGATGTGGTTACAACTCTTCTGGATGTTTGTCTGAAGCCCTTTAGAGCATGGTGTGGTTCTCCTTCCCTTCCAGATCCTAAACTGCGTGAACCCAGATAACGAGAACAGTCCAGAGATCCCTGTGAAGGTGCTGAACTGTGATACCATCACTCAAGTCAAAGAGAAGATCCTCGATGCAGTATACAAAAATGTCCCATATTCTCAAAGACCAAGAGCTGTTGACATGGACTTGGGTAGGAGCCTCCCTGCCTCATAGGAGGGGAAAGATCAGAGGTTGTTGATTTAAGAGCAGAGTTTAGCTTTGGGTGCCTCTTCCTGTTTGGTGGGCTTTCTACAGGCTCATCTGTCCCCAGGTTCCTTGGGCCAGAAGTGGGTAGAGCCCCGTTGGTGCCTTTTCCCTCTCTGACCATCATGTCCGGTGTTTGCAGAGTGGCGGCAGGGCCGGATAGCTCGTGTGGTCCTGCAGGATGAAGACATCACCACCAAGATTGAAGGAGATTGGAAGCGCTTGAACACCTTGATGCATTATCAGGTAAGAAAGCAGCCCCAGAAGACAGGTCCCAGAAAGCTGCCAGGAGGGGAGAAAAGAAAAGCGGGAATGTAATTCCCAAGTATCTCGTCTACCAAGGCAGGCAGGGAGGTCACGTTTGTATGATAAACCAGAAGGGTTCAATGTGCTTATGCATTTGCCGGGAAAGCAACCTTGACGTGGATCTGAAAGGAACTAGCAGAGTTGAAAATTGGCTAAATTAAAACCACCAGCCATGCTAGTGAGATAGAGGGAGCGGTGGAGAGGGCTGAGCTGCCGCTGCTGGAGACCTGGGGCCAGGGGAGGGGCGGCACGTGGGGCTTGGACCTTTGCGTGGGGGTCTGAGACAACCAGCAGCACAGCAGGGAAGGAAGAGGAGTCTCTGCTTCCCTTCAAAGCTTTGCAAACACCACCCAATCAGATGATCTGGTGCAAAGCACAGCCTGCAGCAGCAGCTCCCCTCTTCTACTCGTGATCTTCCTGCTTGTTGACTCTTGCACGTCGTGCAAGGAGTGAAGAAGGGAAACAGAGCAAATAATTCAAATACTGTCATGTGGGAGGATGAGGGAGTGCTGTGGGGAGGTACAGGATGAGGCCAGGTCAAGAAAGGGTGAATATCAAGAGCTACTTGACAGAGTGACATCAAACCTCCTAAATCCCAGACCTCATCTTCCAAGCCAAGTAGCAAGAGTTTTGCCACTAAAGTCGAATAACACAAAGCTAGACTCTGAAGATGCTCTGTTGTGCATTGGCCAGGGTGGGCAAGGTGATCTAAGAACTTGTTGCCACCTTTAGTTTTTGCAACCTGTGTGCCCCAGGCCAGGAAAGGGCTCCTTGTGCTGTGTGAAAGATGGCAAGAGAGGTAAAGACAGAGCTGAGGAAGGTTTGCTTAAAGAGAATCAAAAGCTTTTCCTCAAAGGCTGTCTGCAGCAGAGGATAACTGCATTAATTGGGACCTGTAACCTACTACTGTCCATCACTCCCCACACAGAAGTGTTTAGTATTTAATCTGGCATCTTTCCCTGTTTATACACCATCTCCAGCCCATCAGCGTGACTCACGCTGTGTAAGTTGAATAGGAGCCAGTATTGACAGGAGCCGTGTAATCAGGGAGCGAGGCAGAGAAAATGGCATCAATATGCAAAGTGCATGTAAAAAAAATCACCTCGAGGGTCAACTTTTCCAAGCAGCCCGAAGGATTTAAACACAGATTACTGTAAAATGTCACAGGAGTTGTGCAGATGAATTCTATTGTTTCTAAAATCTGTTTTACCTGACAGTTGCAAGGGATTAACCAACATGCAGGGAAGCAGCGAGACTTTATTATGCCTTGATCTTTAAAAGTCATCTTAAGGAAGTCACAAGTGAAATCTGGTTTTGTCTGATGTGTGTTGGGTGCGAGGGGAGGGAGGATTTTCATTTTACTGCCTGTGGGAAAATCTGAGCCACAAGTTTAGCCTTAAAATAAACAAAATCCTTGCAGCACTCAAGATGCTGCAGCTATTTCTGCCATTTGAATGTCAGTTTTGATCTGGAAAAAATTAGAAGTTTGCTGCCAAACATCTAAACAGGTAGTGATGGCACATGTCTCTCCCCACTCTGGCCCGGGCTCTACACAGCCCAACAAAGCTGTTTCAGCCATAAAAAGAAGCAAAGTTCTCTGCACTGCAACAGAAATCTTGTCAAGGCAGGGCTTTTGCCAGAAACAAACAGCTTTTTGGGGGTTTTTTTTATTTATTTATTTTTTTCCCCAGTCCTACCAGGTTTTTTTTCTGTTGGAGTGATAAATGTTTTTATTAGGTATCAGAAATACAGATGCTCCAGGACTTACACAGTAAAACAAATATGTGGGCAAAGGCACAGCTTAGAAGAAGGTTTAAAATCATTTGAGTTTTAAGCGTGGCTGTCTCACCGTTCAAACAGGAGTGGTACATATAAAACAGCTGTGGTTCAAGCCAGAACAATGAAATCTAGATTTCTTCAGCTTCTGGAGGATTAGTGAAGATGATTTCTGAATTTCTAGGAAAAAAGAAATAAAAGCTAGCTCTGTAAAGCTCTCTCCATCTTTTATTCAGAGCTGTCTTGTCTTTATTCTTGGTCAGATGCCATCTGTATTTATCTGCTGATCTGAAGGCAAAGCCATCTCTGGATTTGCCCGCAGGAACTGGAGATGCACAGCCCGTTTCCAACCCATAACACCGGGTGTTTAGTGGGTTTTTTTTGCAGAGAGTAAGGTCTGAAGCCAGGACCAGACACTGCCTGGTCCTCCCAGCCTTCCCCCTGATTGCTGGGGTCCCTTTGCTCCTCAGTCCTGCAGCTCCTGGGCTCCAGCTCCTGCCAGGGACCAAACCAGCCTCCCGCTCTCCATGCTCTGGGGCATTATGCAATTATTTAATTCCAAGAGTTTCTCAGCTCCATACTTTTTACTCTATTGCATCTGTTTTCTACACTTTTAGGGTGATAAAAATAACAATATATATCTGCATCAGCCAATGGAATGTATTTTTCATGGGAAGCCTTCACATGGAAAAGGTAGATTAGATTTAAAAAGAAATATTCATCTTTCTGTAATATTTTTGAACCGCTTTGTAGATTTATATAGAGAACTCTATGCCTGCTGCTTATTTCTTCATTTATAAAAATAGATGTATAGGTTAAATAGGTGTAATTCTTTGTTAAATTCTCTGGAGCTTTTAACCAGAGTTGAAGGAATTGTATTACATTTGTGTAGTCTCCTTTTGGTTTCACGCCTATTAAACTCCACGGGAGAGTCTCACCCCGCATGGCTTTACTCAAGAAAAATGAAACACTGAATTTAATATCAAATGATTTACAATGGCTCACGCAGGGTTAACTCTGAGGCACCAGAGCATGAATACCTGTCAGCCACTGTGAGGCTGGAAGGGCCCAGAGACTAGGAAACTATTTTAAATGAAAGAGTAGAAGCAGAGAGGGCAGATTTGTGTGGAAAATGAGACCCAGGAGCCCAGGGTGGCTTGGCATGGGGCTGGCATCCTCGCTGCATCCTCACTAGCCCACAGTCTTGTCAGGGCTTCTGCACTGCTGCTCTCCCCACCTCGTTTTTCTTTTCTTTAAGGTGTTTTACGCAGCGTGTTTCCAGCTCGTAGAAGAATCAGAATATTTATAAAGTTGTAAAACAGCCAGGCAGCGTCTCGGGGGTTTTATGGGAGTGTGGCAACAGCAGAGGGAGATGGGAAACGAATGTGTGTTACATCTGATGCTAATTTGCACGCTGGTGGGTTTTTTTTTTTTAGCTGAAGAACCACTCAACCCAAAATTTAGAGAGTGAGAGTGCTCCGTGTGTATGTGGAATTTTTAATGCCTCCCTCCCAGTTAACCACAGCCCTGATGGAAGCGGGTCCCAGCACAGTGGCTGGGGGGG
>NW_010328406.1:34322-62215 GCF_000700745.2 Antrostomus carolinensis
CACGCTCGGGTTTCTCCCTGGTGAAACTGAGCTGAAGTGGCAGCTAATAACAGCCTGAGAAAATAATATCACCACTGATCATTTCTTCCGTTGACTTAATAAATTGGCTGAGGTGAGGCAGGAGCAGGAGAAGAAATAACAGATGTTTGAAGTGTTTTGCTTAGAAGCATCTCACTTCTGTCCTGTGAAACACAAGTGACTATTATTTCCACTATCACTAGCAATAATAATGACAACTCACATTTGCATTAAAGCTTTCATTTGGCTGGAACCCAAAGCCCTGATGCTGGTGCAGATCACCATGCACTGGTCACCAGTGGACGTGGTACCACCAGCCCTTTGCTGATGGTCCAGGGAGATGCCAGGGGAGCCACATCACTGGAGCTTCCCCTTGCAGAGGGACTGTGGTGAGTCCCTCGCAGGACTCCTGTCAAGGACTTAACCCCAAAAGCAATTTCTCCAGCATGAAGGGGTATTTCTTTTACACAGGTCCTCTAAAGAACGTATTGGCTGGGTCTGTCAGCCCATGAGATGTGGTGACTCCACTCTCTGCTCCTTTGCCGTGCTGCACCACGGGCCACGAGTTCAAAATTAAAAGACACTCAATGCCATTCCCTGGAAACCTACAGATTCTTAATTAAGAGAAATAAGTTTAAAAACTTCCAGTGACTACTAGATTTATAGGGAGGATAAAATTAAACGTGGCTACAAAAATCTGCTATAAGAAAATCTTGTTAGTAGTAATGCTCATTTATACTTTGACTTCTCAGCGTCTTAATTCCTTCTCTGGTGCAGTAGAGAGACTGACAATTTAATACCCTGAAAGATGGCTTTATGACTTGCTCATCTGTAAATCAGACTTTTAAAGTTCCTAAAAAATGCTAAAATAAAAAACGGTTTAATAGGAATGTTTTATGGTCCATAACGTTATTATAGCCCTTTTATTCCCTCTGCATTGTTACTTTAATTGGATCACAACAGTTCTTGAAATTCTCATTTTTATTGGCTAAAACGTAATCTTAAATCAGAACGACCAAAAACATCTTCAATACATCTTTTGGTTTATCACTCCTTTCCTTCAGTCCCTTCCTGTAGAGCTGCTGCTGACCCAGCTCAGAGCTTGGCCAGCCCAGGATTGCTCCCTGTGCTGGTGGGACCCCTGCCCTGCCAACAGCCTCCTGCCCAGCTGGTGATGGCAGTGTGGACAGCAGATCTCACTGATTTCTTCTTCTCCTCTTCTCTTCTTCTCCTCTTCTTTTCTTCCTCTTCTCTTGCCTCCCCCGGTCTCAGACCGCTCCGTTCTCTTCTTCTCCTCTTCTTCTCCTCTTCTTCTCCTCTTCTTCTCCTCTTCTTCTCCTCTTCTTCTCCTCTTCTTCTCCTCTTCTTCTCCTCTTCTTCTCCTCTTCTTCTCCTCTTCTTCTCCTCTTCTTCTCCTCTTCTTCTCCTCTTCTTCTCCTCTTCTTCTCCTCTTCTTCTCCTCTTCTTCTCCTCTTCTTCTCCTCTTCTTCTCCTCTTCTTCTCCTCTTCTTCTCCTCTTCTTCTCCTCTTCTTCTCCTCTTCTTCCTTTGCCTCCCCAGGTATCAGACCGCTCAGTTGTGGCTCTCGTTCCCAAACAGACCTCCTCCTACAACATTCCTGCCTCTGCCAGCATATCCCGGACGTCTATTAGCAGATACGGTAAGAAGCAGAGTTAAGGACCAGGGAAGAGCTCACAGTCAGTGACTGGGCATTGCTCCTGCTGCACGACACTGATTAGATCCATCCTTGAGCTTCCAGCTTTATGTGAGAACGTATCTCCATGGGGCTGGTATTGAAGCTGCCTTTGTGGCAGGAGAGGCAACACCTTATGGGAATTAGGTGGGGAAAATGTAGCAGCCTCCCCCAGAGAACCACAGCACAGCAGCCAAAATGAGAGTGTGTTCATGTGCCAAACAGAAAAATGTCCTTGGCTCCTGGTTTTTTACAAAAGCTTTTCCATCTGTGAGCACCACAGCAAAAAGACCAAGAGAAGCAGGGGAGTTGGAACTGGATGATCTTTAAGGTCCCTTCCAATCCAAACCATTCTATGATTCTATGAAGGAAAAGGAAACACCGAGCACAACATGAGCAGCCTTTGGAAATGTGGGTCTTGGAAAAGCCCAGGGAAAGGCTTTTGGCTGGGAAGGGATGGGTGCTGTAGAGCACCCATGGGGCTCCCGCTGCGGGAAATCAGCTTTGTGTCCCCTGCACGGAAATGGGGCTGCACAAGGGAAAAACCAGATTCCTTCATCTATTTCATCTCTAAGTGGAGAATCCTGAATTCTTAGCTAATGGGTCACAAATGGGTAACGACAATCTTAACTCGGCTGTGCACACCTGGGAATTGGCTATTTGCATAATAGCAGGGCTTGGCACTGAACAGGGGGTCCCTGAAGACACTGCAGCCCCAGTAAATGAGCCTGCGAGGTGCCAGGTGTGCGTTTATAACACTAAATCCACACTAATAGTAATAATATACTTCCATAAAAGGCAGCAGTGGCAAAATCTCTAGTGTGCTGATCTTTCATTATCTTCCATTTTACAGAGTGTTTTACAAACGGGAGGTCTCCTGACAAACCCGTCTTCTCCTTCTCTCATTTATAGCTTCCAAAATAATGTCATTTTTGTTGGTTTTTTTCCTCAAGCAAGGGTTCTGAGGAGCTGTCCACAGCAGATTCTTTAGGCAAAAGCCAGGAGAAAAAGCATTTCTCCCTGGGAGGTGTAATCCACCCCAGTGCCCAGCACTTCCCGTACTTTGGGTGATGGAAGAACCAAGGCTGGGTCACACAACCCAAGTCTTCAGTGCTCGTTGATCTATGTCAGATGGAAAAGCTTTTGCAAACTCCCCACGTGAACTATCATTGCTCATGTTAAGATTAATACTTCTAATTGTGCAGACAGAATTTCAATGAGATACTTATTTACTTCCCCCCCCTTTATATATCAGTACAGAGCTATGTTTAAAAATAGAATTACTAGATGCTTCCCTAGCTGTCCCCCTGTCTGTCTCCTTAATTATATCAGTTGGAGGACTCATTTATTTAAGCCTTAATCAGGGATGAAAATCTAGCGAGTTTGGAAATGACTCGTGCATTTCCCTCGGCTGATTTATGATTGATCCCCTTACTCTCGATGAGGAGGGTGAGCTGCGAATCGGAGGCTGAACTTGTGAAAATGCACGAGGTTCCCAGAGAACAAAGAGATTTGGTGAGAAGAAGAAAAACCCAACAACACACAGTTGTGCTGTTCAGCCCCAGATCTCAGCTTGGAGACACTGTGGATGGGATCCAGGGAGGCACATTCTTTGGGAAGTTAAATATCATAGAATCACAGACTGGTTTGGGTTGGAAGGGACCTTAAAGATCATCCAGTTCCAACCCCCCTGCCATCAGCAGGGACACCTTCCACTAGACCAGGTTGCTCAAAGCCTCATCCAACCTGGCCTTCAACACTTCCAGGGAGGGGGCATCCACAACTTATATCCCACATCCCTCCATGGTTTCTGAGTAATTAAGGGAAAAACCTTTGTCTGCTCCCCTTTGAGCTCCCCGTTCCCTGTAGGAGGAGGGCAGAGGCAGGGACAGGACACAGGACTGGCCTCAGGCTCAGCTTGAGCCCTTGTTGCTCTAACAAAAAACCTCAAGAACAAGAAGAGCAGTTTCTTCTGCCCTTTGTGCTGGTTGTGCTGGGCAGCTCGTTATTATTTACAAAATGCTGGTATGGGGACTGTGCTGCAGGATTTGGTGCCCAAGGTTAATGTGTGTGAGCTGGAACTCATGGAGGGATCTTGTGTGGACTTGAATTATTGAGTTCACATAAGTAAAGGGTGTGAATGGAGCAGAAAAGTCCCACATCTGAGTGTGAGAACAGAAAGGCTGGAGTCTGAGGGACTCTATTCAGTCAAGACCAACACGTGTCTTTGGCAAACGCCTGGCTGGTGTTACATTTCATTAATCCCTAAAAAATGACATAGCTGATTCTGGTGTTAGTGAGCAGGGTGGCATCGCTGAGGAGAGACAGGGAAATGAAAAAGGGGTTTGCTTTGAGCCTGACCAACTTCTCTTCCCATCATCCAGACTCCACCTTCCGCTACACCGGCAGCCCCGACAGCCTGCGCTCCCGGGCCCCCATGATCACCCCCGACCTGGAGAGTGGGGTCAAGGTCTGGCACTTGGTCAAAAACCACGACCACGGAGACCAGAAGGAAGGAGACCGGGGCAGTAAGATGGTGTCTGAGATCTACCTGACCAGGCTATTAGCTACAAAGGTAACTGCCATGTGCTAAATTCACTTGGGAAATGGATAGGGGAGTCCCTCTAGACACACTTTCGGGGGGTCCTGTGCAGTCCCTAAGGATGCTCAGCCCCCACAGAGCAGGGTTGGACCCTGACAAGCTTTCCTGGGCTTGGGTGGCTCCTGGAGCAGCAACAGAAACACAGCCCAGATTTCCTGAGGCTGCCAGGTGATTGCTGCAATACCTCATTCCTCTGCACGGTATTAAAACACAAAGAGTTGGAGACGCAGCAGCGCCTGTAAATATTTAACTGGTTTCCCTGGCTGGAGAGAGTTTTCCTGCCTCTCACCGTGTTTTCATCACTGTAAATAATGCAGACTTGCTTTTGAAAGCAAAAGAAATTGCTTCAGGTTAGAAATAAAGAGGAAGTGCAGCCGTGAGTAGCTGCAGGCTGGGGCGTTCCCCCGGGGTTCTCCGGCAGCGCAGTCAGTGCTCGTAAGGACCCCGACCTTAGTTATCCCTGTGGGGTCTGTGGTGGCACTTTGAAGGGCTGGTAACACTGTCTGATGACCCCTCCTGCCACTGCTGCTTCACCAAGCGTGTCCCCATCCCTCCCTTCACCTTCTTGGTTGTTTCTGCTATTAGGGTACGCTGCAGAAATTTGTGGACGATTTGTTTGAGACGCTGTTCAGCACCGTGCACCGCGGCAGCGCGCTGCCCCTGGCCATCAAGTACATGTTTGATTTCTTGGATGAGCAGGCAGATAAGCACAGCATCCACGACATGGATGTGAGGCACACGTGGAAGAGCAATTGGTAAGAATGGAACAGGGGGGTGGGAGAGGGGGACAGACCTGAGTATCAAGCAATTCCCTGTGTCCTGGGGAAAAACGGAGACGGGAGCTGGGGAGGGACTTTTTACAAAGGCAGGTAGTGATAGAACAAGGGGTGATGGCTTCAAACTGGAAGAGGGGAGGGTTAGATTAGATATTAGGAAGAAATTATTTGGTGTGAGGGTGGTGAGACACTGGCCCAGGTTGCCCAGAGAAGCTGTGGCTGCTCCTCCCTGGAAGTGTTGAAGGCCAGGTTGGATGAGGCTTTGAGCAACCTGGTCTAGTGGAAGGTGTCCCTGCTGCTGGCAGGGGGGTTGGAACTGGATGAGCTTTAAGGTCCTTTCCAACCCAAACCAGTCTGGGATTCTATGATTCTATAAGAGCATTGGGATGACTGGGAACAGCCAAATCTCATAGCTCCAAAGCATGAGATGTACCACAAAGCCATGCTCATGCTATTCAGCCAGCACTGCTGCTACCCCAGCAGATGTGGTAGAGGGGTTTGATCCTGGTTCATGCTGTCCTACACGAGCTGAAACCCCAGGACAGTGTTAAACCACGAGCTCAGCCATTTCCCAGTCCTCCACCCGGGTAGGAGCTGGGCAGTGGCCTCCAGCCATAGATCCACACACCTGGACGTTGGATATCGTGGGGTTTGCAGAGCTGGTTGCTAGCAGGAACATTTGGGCAGTGGGAGGAGGGGGCCAGAAGCCAGCCCCACGTGCCACCAGCATGGACTGCAGCCAGCTTCAACCTTCTCCAAACAATAGGAGCTCTTGCGTCTCTGCCTTTGCTGTTATTTTAGGATTAAAAGCTTGGTGGGTTAGAAATTTACCTCTGCGAGGAAGAAAAAAAAAAGCACAACAAATGGTTGCTCTCTAAAGACTTTGTATTTTCCCCTGAGTCTCTCGTGGTTTAAAAGGCCTCTAATCATCACGGCTGCAAAAGCTGGATTCCCTGCTAAGGCTGTGGGAAGCTAAAAACAATTTATTGAAAGCCTTAGAAGGAGGAGTTATTAGGATAAAGACTCTAGAATCACACACACACACAAAAAATGAGACTTCTTAAAGCAATAAAAAAGAAAGCTCTGACTGGCAGAGTCAGCTCAGACCACACGAGCCCTGGTCTTTCTAATGCCCAGGGGCACAGGGGCTCGGGAGAAGGGTGAAAATTGTCTTTGAACTAAGAGCTCTGCTGAGCCTTTTGGTTGATTGCAGCATTTCCAAAAAGGGAATTTTGGGGGGTAGATGGGAAAAGGCTTATGTCACTGGAGCGGGTCAAAGCAAAGCTGGGTGATGTGGGGTCAGGGGAGCTGGCACTGCCGGGATGTACCCGAGCTGGTTGCCTGCGGCACAGCAGGAGTTAAGGCTGAAGCCTTGGGTGCAGCTATAGCTGGATGGATGGAGAGAGCTGAGACTTGAAAGGTAATGGAAAGCAGCAGCTGTTTTTTTGATCCTGCTATACATCCAAAGAAAAAAAGGAATAATAATTCCCCTTTGATTGCAAAGGCCTCGGGATTTGGGGACAAAGCCTCTGATGCCTGCTGCACCGCTCGCAGACGATGGGCTGCCGAGTGGCCGGGCAGCGGCTGATTAGCGTGGGGGCCAGACTCCCACTCTAACGAGCTGGCTTTAATGGGCTCCTGGCAGAGCTGCTCAGCTGGTGCCACCCAACCCTGCATGGCTCGTTCTGCTCCAGCACCTGCTGCCCACCAGGCTCTCACCTCCTCCACCTTTCTGTGCAGGATCAGACCCCAGCGTGCACAGGGAAGCGGTGTCCAGCCCAGGCATAGAGGGACCCATCAGAAGCAATCTGGGCAGGACTGGGCTAACTGGTGTTTGATGGATCTGGCCCATCTCCCATTCAGATTATTGCTGTTTCCCACTGTTTGTATTCTGCTTGGGATCACGAACTGCAGCAAGTGTCCTTCCCTAGCCTTTGTCGTCACAATTAGTTTTGTTTCTGGATTTCCCTGCAGCCTGCCTCTCCGATTCTGGGTGAACGTCATCAAAAACCCCCAGTTTGTGTTTGATATCCACAAAGGCAGCATCACGGATGCCTGCCTCTCTGTTGTGGCACAGACCTTCATGGATTCCTGCTCCACCTCAGAACATCGCCTGGGCAAGGATTCCCCTTCGAACAAGCTGCTGTATGCCAAGGACATCCCCAGCTACAAGAGCTGGGTGGAGAGGTGAGCGCAGTGTGTGGGTGTGGGATTTTCCAGAGTGCTCCAGTCCTGCCCGACCTCCAGCTTTGCTCTTGGTGGCTGATGATGCAGCCGGGTGGCTCTCACAGCACGCTGGTGGCATGGCTCAGCCCTGCCGAGCATCGCTGTTCTTATTTGCAGCTTGTTGCAGACCAGGATCCCATTTGACTAAATATAAAAGCAAATAAAGCAAAGTGATGTCCTCTTCCCTGCAGAGCTGCGTTTAAATCCCAAGGAGAAGAGGGGTGTTTTGAGCCCTGGTGTTTTCTCACAGCCCTTCCTTCCCACAGGTATTACGCAGACATTGCCAAGCTCCCCGCCATCAGCGACCAGGACATGAACGCCTACCTCGCCGAGCAGTCGCGCCTGCACGCCGTCGAGTTCAACATGCTGAGCGCCCTCAACGAGATCTACTCCTACGTCAGCAAGTACAGCGAAGAGGTGGGTGTCCCCTGGGGTGGGTGTCCCCTGGGGTAGGTGTCCCCAAGGTGATGCCACTCACTGCATAGGAGAGGGGCTGTGCTTCTGTGTGGTGGTGGTTGTGCAGTGATCCCCCTCACTACCACCCAGAGCTCCTTCCTCCTCCCTTGTCCTTGATGGTTCATGGCTGTTGGTTGCACCACTCCTGCAGTGGTTCTCCTTGGTTTGGGTGGACTCCTTGTTTCATAGAATGGTCTTGATTGGAAAAGCCCTTTAAGCTCATCGAGTCCAATCATGAACCCAACACTGACAAGTCCCTGACTAACCCATGTCCCTCAGCACTGTGTCTACACGACTCTTCAATCCCTCCAGGGATGGGGACTCTACCACTGCCCTGGGCAACCCCTTCCAATGCCTGAGAACCCTTTCAGCAAAGAAATTCTTCCCCAAGTCCAATCTAAACTTCCTGTGGTCCTGGCCATCCCTGTGGCACACTTCCCAGGAGGATTTAGAGCTAAAATATTGTGGGAGCAACTGGATTCCTCAGCCTTGGCACACACCCAGTGCTGCCCACTCCTAAAATGCAGCAGAAAATCATCATGACCCAGTGAAGCTCCCCAGAAACATTGCTGATTTTTGGGAACAGCGTGGTACAAATCCCGTGTTGCAGTGATGCAGACTCCTGTTTGCAAAGAATCCCTGGCAGCGTGAGCCCCTTTAATGAATGCATCACTTGAAACCAAGTTCTCACCATCTGTTCCACCCCTTCATTTCACTCTAAGAAGAACCTATTTTGCAATTATGTCTGTTAAAAGGAAGGTTTTTGTCATTTAATTGCATGTATACGTTTGGGATACAATACCCCAGCTATTTTCTGGTTAGGGTTTAAAAAAATCTCATAACTTTTGTGCTAAATGAGACGAGAAATGAGGAGTCCGAGGTACGAGAGTGGGAATGATGCTGTTGTGCGGGTAACGCAGGGGCGAGCGCGGCTGCGGCACGGCGCAGCGCTCGTCACCTCGCTTTGCCATTCCTTATTTTAAGTTTCACGCATCCACGTTTCAAGTTGCTCACATCTTGTTGCCCACCCACCTCTCCCACCCCCTCTCTGACTTCTTTCTCTTTTCTTTTGTTTTTTTTTTCTCTATTTTTTTTGGTACCAGCTCATTGGGGCTTTGGAGCAGGATGAACAGGCGCGTAGGCAACGTCTGGCATACAAAGTAGAGCAACTTATTGGTGCCATGTCTATTGAGAGCTGAAGAAAGGTTGTGGTGCTCACGGACAGCAAAGGGCAGAGGATTGCCTGGACTCTTGGGAATTAAGAAGGAGAACAAGCAAGAAAGGTGCTGGACACGTATAAACACCGAGGCTCTTCTGGAGGAAGCAAAGACTGGCCCAAGGACTGACTGTGTTCAAAATCAGATGGGATCTGGTTTGAAAAGGCAGGAAGAGAAAAAGACAAAGTATCTCAATCAAAGTCAAATCAAGAGAAGTCATTTTTTTTTCAAGCATACATGGAAAGAAGGAACCTGGAAAGTCTGGATGTCTTCATGACTGCTGCTTTGCATGAAAATTGTTCGATGTATATTAGAAAATAAAACTCTATTTAAAGGGGTTTTTTTTAAAAAAAGGAAAGAAAAAAGGAAAAAAAATAATCAAAAACCAGAGAGGCCACAGAGATAATCCTGGCAACAAAGTTCAGCTCTGAATCCTGTCCTTGAGGGACTCCCGGGGACACAGCTCAGGCATTCTGTGAACGGACTCTTACGCCAATTGGAAAGTCTGGAAAACCGAAATTTTCTTCGTTTTGGGATCTTATAAAAAATACGAGCACAAGTTTGCACCACACCTTTTTACACAAGGAAATAGCAGTTTAGCCAGAAAATAGTTCAGTGGCTGAATAACTTATAGGCACTAGAAGGAATTTTACCTGAATTGCAAAACCATCAGCTCATCCAACCTGTCTTGAAATCCAGCTTTATCTAGTATTTATATAGTGTCAATATATATATATATATTTTTTAAATCCCATTTACTGTTGAATGAGGAAAGATCTGATTTTTAACTGTTTTTTCCTTTTCCACCCCCATTCCAACTTGCTGGGTGCTGCTGTGGTGATGGTGCTGTGGCGATGGTGCTGTGGCTGCGGTTGTGCCCAGTGTGGTTGTGCTGGTTGTGCCCAGCATGGTCATGTCCAGCCATGGTCATGGTCGTGTCCAGCCGTGGTCATGGTCGTGTCCAGTCATGGTCATGGTCGTGTCCAGTCATGGTTGTGTCCAGCCATGGTTGTGCCAGTCGTGCCCAACACAATCATGCCCAGTATGGTTGGCGTGTTACTGGTTTTTGTGGGTACGGTGTGAGCAGAAGCAGCCACTGCCCTCTCCCCTTGGGGCAGGGCTGGGATGAAGCCTCCTTGGTTGGGTTTTGATGGTGGTTTCTGGCAGCTGCCTCTCATTTCTTGCAGTAAAACCCAACGAACTCCCCATGTTTACATTGAGTGATACTTGAAAAGACTCGACATAGCGAGACGGGCTGTTTATTGTATTTCTGTGTGACTTGGAGTTGAGTTTCTCTGCCAGTGTTCGCGGTGTTGCCCAGGGTCAGGCACAGGACTTGTATTTCCACTGAGGAGGGGAAAGAAATCTTTGTTCTAGGCAAGAGAAACCTTAACCAGCACTCCCAGGCCGGCCAGCGCTGCCGTCTTGTCTCTGTCTTGGCGTCTCGTTGTGATATTCGGTTCCTCACTGGCCCCCATGACACGTCTTCTTGTGGCCAGTGACCAGCAAATGTTTGTCAGTGTTATTTCTTTCAAAGACACCAAAGCTTCTGTGTGTCCTTTTGTAGAGTGCCAGGAGGGGAAGGAACGCTGTAAATATTTCTCTCTGTAATAAATACTGATATTTGTGCAGGCTGCAGTGGGGAGGAGGGGGCGATGAGGGCTGATGGAAATGTGAGTATTGACTGTGTGAGCTTGGCAGTGGCAGCAAAATATCTCATGGTGTCTGCTCAGCCCTGCTCAGGCAGTGCCATGCCAGACTGGGACCTTAGTTTGCAGCCAGTGTGTGTCAAAAGAAAATCCATTTTCATCTCCATCCCCCTCCTCCGCTGTTCCTGCCCAGAGGGGGGTCACTGTGGGCTCCCCGAGCACCAGGAGAGCTGCTGGATGTTGGTTGTGAGACGCTGTCCTAAGGGGAAGCAGCAACAGGGGAGGGGAGAACACGTAGAGAAATACTCAGGAAACTTCTTGGTTTAATTACCGTTCAGTAAGAGCCATGCTAAGTCCACTTCCTTTTGGTAATCCACTTTTGTGAGTTTCTCTGGGCCCTATTAATACTCTGGAAAAAAATACTAATGATCAACCTTGTGCAATAAGTTCTTGACATTTACAACAGCCTGAGCTTTGTACCTGGAGGGCTCGGGGTTACTGAGACACGGAGAGAGCTGGCAGAAGCAGAGCGGGTTCGTACTGCCCATTATCAGGAGAGTTCCCTTCCCAGGGATCCTTTTCCTGCACAGTGAATTTAATTTTAAAGACAGAAAATGTGCAAATGTCCAGGCTGCCCTATTAAAGCCTGGAGAACGAGCTGTTGTTGCAGCAGCCACCAGCCTGCCCTGCTCCTTGCTGGGGTGTTACAGGGGATTGCAGCTTGTCAGGGTCTAAAATCCTCCAGGTCTCCTTTCTTACTGGTTTCTGATCCTGCTATTCCCAGTGATCCAGGGTGCAGCTTGTGTGAGTGATTTCCAGATGTATATTCTAGTTATGGTTGTTGTTTTGGGTATTCATATTCAGATGGTTCACCAAATTCTTATGGTACTCTGGAACCCAAAGAAAACACTCCAGATGGTTTCCAAACACTTCCAAGTATGAGTCTGAACAGCTATTTCTGCAGGATTCAGGAAATATGAATACTGCCCAAAGCAAAGACCTGGCTTTTCATCACCTGGGTGCTGCTGAGTGTGTCCTTGCCCTACAGCTCATGTCAAGTCCTTGTCATCTTCACGTCTATTTGAAAGGCTTTTGTGTCACCACTTTGGAGCCTACTTTCCTCCTCTTGCTCTCTGCCTTCTGGCCAGGAGCACCCCATAAGCAAATGTTTTGTCATTCCCCCTTCTCCAGTATTTTCTCAGCAAAGGCAGAGGTCCCCAAGCATCCCCTGGGCTGTCTGGCAAGGGTTTTGGTGGGCAGTGCTGGGTGTGGGTGCTGCAGTGACCCAGCAGTGGTGTCAATGATGCTGGTGACCCGTCTCCTCCTTCTTCTCTTCTCTTTTCTTCACCACAGCTGGTTTGCCCCTTAGCAGCCTCTCCCCTTCCCCTGGCAGGAGCCTGGAGAAGGGCCCATTAACTGGGACTATCCTGGAAGGTAAAGACGAGGGGGAAATAGATAAATAATTGCAGAGATTGGTTTGTGAGCAAGGATTAAAAGAATCCAACGTGTCCAAGGTGGTTAAACGCACGGGGTCTGTATTCCATGAATACACCAGAGCACTAAGGAGAGAAGGGGACGATGGAGTTTATTTTCTGTGCTGTGGAAGGAAGTTGAGGAGAGGAGGAAAGGGAAAGCAAAAGGAGCACTTTGCAAACCAGTAAGTGATTACACTGCTGACTGATTTCCAAGGGAAGCAGCAGAAACATCTCTTCTTCCATCACCTGCAAAGGCATTAGGAGGATGGCGCAGGGAACAGCAGGATGCTGGCTGGAAGGGGTGGCCTAGAAATAGTCTGCCAAGTGTCTGCTCGTGGTGGTTGACATGAATTATGGATCTTCAGAGGCAATTATATGGAACGAAGCAACACATCCGCTTGGGGCAAAGCGCTTGTAATCTCTTGCCTTGTTTGCATCCGACTTTTCCATGACTCCTTTGGGAAGAGGAAGCCTCAGATCTCAAAATGGCATTTTCTTTGCACTTGCAGCAAACTGGACTTGAGGTTTGGTCAGGAGAGGGGCAGTGACTTTGCCTTAGATGAAACAATTTCACATCCTTCTCGTTGGCCCCTTCCTCCTGCAAGGCCGGTTGGTGTTTTGATTTCTCCAGTTCACTTCGTTTCAGGTATTTCGACATCAAAGTGGGAGACGTCATTTTCTGGAATCTCTCTGCTTGGTATCAACTGCTTAAATAATTCCATTTAATCTTCTGCTCCTGAGCTATCAAAGCACCCACTCCAAGGGGGAGCAAGGTGCTAATCAAACACTTCTCCACATTGAAAGCCTTTATTAAAAACCCATATACAAGAGTGTAACTGATAGGCAAGCTTGTCTCCGCATGAGCCCTGCTGTGGAGCACCACAACGCTGCAGCCCACCAAAGTACAGAGGATGTGGACATCAAGTGGTCCACACTTTGCCATAAAAGATGAATTTATGTTTAAAGGGGAAGCAGGGGAGATCAGCACGGCCAAAGTGCTGGAGCCCATGGACCACTCCGCAGCTGCAAGAAAACCCATCATGGGAACCAGTGCTGAGAAACAAAACAGCTGCCACGGTGAGCAGCATCCCAGGCAGTGCGTGTGCCAAGGAGGTTTGTCCCCAAAGGAGGTTGGATGTGTCCATGCCCGACGGTGGTGCCTTCCCACAGGGTCTCAGTGTGGTGACACAGCGAGGATGGCAAGTGCAGCTGCTCGACGTGATGCCAACAGAGACCTTCATCACAGCAGTGCCTTCAACACACTGTCTTAAAATCCTAATGGCCCATCCCCACCTAAGTTCTCTCTCCTAATTTCTACTGAACTTCACCAAAAATGTCAACATGTAGAAAAATAGTTTTGGGTGGGCGTGTGGAGGACAAAAGCAAGAGGACTTAAAGCTCTGGGGTTACGTTCCTGCACGCTGATGACTCCGAGCATTGCGGTGGGAGTCGTGTAAGTCTGAATGGAAAGGGTTGGAGCACTTCCTTCCTCTAGTGGGCATGACCTAGAAACAAGGTCTCATTTCCAGAAGTCCCAAGCAGTCAGTGAGGATGAGGAGCACCAAGCTGCCCATTCCCTTCGCCCTGTCCCTAGGGTAGCAGGTTGGCAAAGGGCAGAGCAGCTCCCAGCGTGGTCCCCGGGATGCTCCTGGCCCAGCCCATGCCTTGAGCAGCAGCCCAGCCCCATCCTTGCCTGTCACTGGCTCTTCTCCATCCAGTTTCCAGCACTGGCAGAGCTCACTTGCCAGGGGGACTCAGCTCACCAAACAAAATAAAACTAAAATAGAGTGACTTGAATAAGCTGGGACATCAGGGAAAGCTCACGAGTGACTGTACCCTGGAGAGAATTTAAAAAAAAACGTTTAGAGAAGGATAAATAACTGTCATCAAAGATGCATTAAAAGGCCACGGAGCTTCAGCCATCCAATTTCAGAACTGCATTTGTACCATAAACCACAAGCCAGTAACGCAGGGAGCTGTGACATTGTACATAGTTGTGTAGAGCTCGGTGAGCAGTCCCGTCTGGTTAGTGAACATGTCTTCAGTGAAAACTCCTGCATCATCCCAGCCTTTGCCTGAGGCCACCAGGATTGTGGGTCAGAGGCTGAAGGCAAAGCACTGGTGACAGCTACGAGGCCACCCAGCACCCATGTGGTTATAGGATGCTTTTATTTTTTTTTAAATTAGACATTTGGTGAGGAAATAATTGGAGTAAGAGGTGCCAGTGTGTGCTGTGAAGGAGCTGCTCTTCAGGATCTGTGGAGCTGAGTAACCCTGAATGTGCAATTTGAATTTAGGTTGGTCAGATTGGTTTGGAAGGGGAAGAGGATGGGAGTCTGAACTGATTTTTTGCCACCTGGAAGGCTTTATCCAAAGCCTCTGTTCACTATGAAAAATCCTCAGCTGTGGGTGGTACCTGTTGCCTTCCTGGTTCCTGGCCAAAAACTCCAGGTTTCAGGGACATGCCTGCAGCCTGGGGTGCTTGGCTGGATGCAGGAGGTGGGGAGGTGAAGGCAACGGGGCAGCTTGAGGCTGCAGAGACCAGCTGCTCCCGTGCTGGAAAAGCAGCTTCTGGTCTTGGCTGGACGTCTGCTCCGATGCTGCGGCTGCTGCGCTGGCACCGGGAGCAGCTCAAGGCAGGTGAAGGTGTCTTGGCCGTGCTGTGAGCATGGCAGTGTCTGTGTGCTTTGTTCTTTCAGATCCCTGTTTGTCCCCGTGTTACCCGTTCCTGTCCTTTCTTTGTAAAAGCGGAATATAATGCTGAAAAAAATAGACATTCCTGCAGCGCCTGAGAAAAACGCTCAACAGCCCTGCAGGGTCCATCCAGTTGCATGGACAATATCCCAAACTCTCTGGGCCTCCTGAGGCTGCCAGATCAAACACAAGATCTCCTGTATGGCCTTTCCTTGGAGATTTTTTATTTTTAATACCTCGATTTCAAATAAACTTGGAAGTTTATCCAACAGCTTCTCTATCAGCTGTTTCCATCTCATGGACCAGGCAGCAGAAAGGTGCATCTGCAAGAGGAACCACCAGAAAGTAAATGAGGTGGTGAGCTGATTTTGCCACTTTATTTCATGGCTTTGGAAGCTACTGCAGGAAAATGTCCTGCTCTTATTGATGAGTGTTCCTGTGTTAATGGCACCTTGGGGGCTGTTAGGAGAAGTGGTGGGAAGCAGCAAAGGGAAGGGAATGTCCAGGTACTGAAACTTCAGGAGTCCCCCCAAAATGTCACAGAATGTAGAGGTATCAGCTGTGGAACAGAGTCTGATTTCTTCTGCTCCCCTCCTTAAAATAAACACATGCCAGTTTTAGGGGATTTGTGTGTGAGCAGGAATAATGAATTGATTTGTGTCCGTACCCATTCCACCCTATCGTTCTCTGGCTCCTCCCCTCCCCGTTATACTTGACACACTGGAGTTCTGTATTATATATTTTTTTTTAAGATGATTGTCTGTTTTTTGTTGTTTTTACAAGTGTTGTGGAAAAAAAATGTAAGAAAGTTTAAGTATTTAAAAATGTTCCAAGGAAAAAAAAAAAAGGGGGGTTTTGTTATTATTCTAATATATTATTGTGTACCTATTGTAAATATGAAACACTCCTATTTTGCAAGCCAAGGACTCACTTTGTACTGTTGTTATATATAAATAAAGTTTACTGGTTAAAAAAAAAGCCCTCTTGAGTGGGTCCTTATTTTCTAACATGTGCTGTGTGGTATTTATTGGATAAGCTGAGTATCTTGGTGAGAAATACTGAACCACAGCAGCAATAAATGGGTAGCCCCTGTTCAGTGAACTCGGGGGTGCAGCTGGACTGGAGGGGGCTCTGGGTTTGCCTCTGGTCTCCAAACTTTGGAAACCAACTTCTGCCTTTGCAGCAGGGAAGATTTTTCCAGTAGTAAATGGGAAGCAAAGCGTGGTAGATGATACTGGGTGGCTCTGTGGGACTGAGTGATGCTGCTCTACAAGCTCCTTTCCCACAGAGGCTGCTGCCGTCCTTGCTGGCCTCTCTGCTTTTCTTGAGCATCGTCACTAAATGGCCTCAAGCTCAGAAATGTCTCATCAGATGTTGCTCATTCATCATCTCAGAAAAAGAGGCTGAAGGGCTGGGCTGTCTCTCCGAGGAGCATCCCTCAGCCACGACGCTGCAGGCCACGACAGGCACTTCCACTCTTGAGGAAGGAGCAGGCAAATGCTGTTTACAACTAAAAGACCTGGTGAGGTTTTTTTTGTGTGTTTTCCCCTCTTTGAAATTCCCAGTCCTTAAGGTAAAATGCATTTGCTTCCATTTCATAAATCCAAGCTCACACTTAACAAACGCCGAGAGGCATCTGCTGAGTAGTAGGAATCGGCAAGTGACTTCTTCAGCAGCTGTCTGTCAACGTTAATGACCAATATGGTTGCAATTACAGCAATGAACTTTCTCTAACAGCCCAAAATGACTCTGGATGATGGTAAGTGACAGAAAAATGGAGACCCTTAAGGAAGCATTAAAAAAGAAACACGGGGATCTAGAACAAGAGGTCTTACTGCTTTTTCTGAAGGATCTTAGGGGTTTTTTTTTTCTGTCTAAATTAGGTACTAAAAAGGATAAATCTAACCCAGAAGGGGAAGGCATGGCCCACTGTGGATCACAGCAGGGAGTTCAGTGCTGCCCTGAGATGTGGGTTTTATACAGACATTTGACACTGAGTCTGCTTGGTTGAGTGTAGTGCTAATAGGGTGACGGGGAGCGACTCCTCTTTGAAATTAATGCAAATAAATCATGTCAGGTCTGCTCCTCAGGCAGGTCATTTTGTCTTATTTTCCTCAAATTGAGAGCAAAGCTTGACATGAACCTTAGGAAGGCAGCTGGGCCACATCCTGCCATCTCCCACTTTAAACCAGTAGATTTTAACCTGGGCAGATCGATCCCATGGGCTCTCTTAGCTGGGATGTCGGTGGTCCTGTAACCATTCCAGTGCTGAACTGGAGTGTGTCAACCCAATATTGAGTAAATTTTTACATGATTTATAGAGTTAGGGAATAAAAGAGGAGATGATGGTTTTTCACTTGTGCCTTGGGTTAGTCTAAATTTATACTGAGAATAAAAATATGAACTGAACTGAGGTTCCCAGAGCTTTCCTCAAGGCTGGAGGAGCAGGGTATGGTATTTTACAGGGGACCTCTGGAGATGGTGATCTCTGTGCCCAATTGCTCGTGACTGCTGCGTCACAGTGGGGATGCTGGAGGCATTTCCATGCCGTGTGTAACCTTTGAGAGGTTATTGACTCCTTCAGCTCAGCACAGGTGAAAGAAATTTCAATGTGAATCGACAGCATTGACCAGGGGTCATTTGTATTCATCTGCCCCTTGTTAATGTATTTAATATAATAAGTATACTAAATTAAAAATTACATTTTATCTGGCCTGCACTTTGCAGGGCTTTATAGGCACTGACAAGGTCAAGTGATGCTTGATAAAGGTGATATAAAACACAGATGGTCGAGATCCCTCCATCATTTTCCATGTCCAGTGCAGAAGAGCGGAGAGGCACAAAGATGCGCTTTGGGAGCATCACTAAAGCAGCAGGTTTGGCCCTTTCTTGGGTAAGGTGGTGGGTCCCAGCAAAGGTCCCTCTGAAAGGTGACTCTTACAGTGCTGAGTGGGGGTCCCACAGCTCTGCAGACCCCCTGGGGCTGTTTCCCTTGGAAATATCTTTGAGTTTATCCTCCATCCCCCCATTTTAGCTTTGTCTGTGCTCCCCACCTGCCATCCCCTCCTTGGCTGGCTTTTATTTCACCTTCTGAATACACAGGGTTGCCCCCGTGTTTACTAATCACCATCACTCTGTAAATAGAGGGAAGGTTTTTAGACATCCTGCTGCTGGCTTTTCAAGCCTGGTTATCAGGGTGAGCTAATGGAGGTGACATGTTCAATTATCAAATACAATCGTGGTATTAATATTGACCTGTTTAAATTCCAGCATCTTTTTCTCCTCTGTGAACACTTAGCTAGAGGGTGACATATAATTGCATGTAATCAGACAGTTGTTTTAAACTGGCAATGAGAGCAGCACAAATCTCTTGCTTTTTATTGCAATAAGTGTGTGTGGTTTTGTTACGTGGAAATGGTCAACTCACACATTTGTAATGGAACTTTAGTTTAGTGTTGATTGGAGACTTGATTGCTTAAAATGTGATGTGCAAAAAATTCCATCACTAATCACCATGTTAAAACCTCTCCTCCCTAATCCAGGATTGTTTCACGGGATGCTCAGGACCCCTCACATTTCCCCAAGTGCCGGGTCAATCTGGAGCGGCCAGGTTCTGGTGTTGCTACTGGGGGGCTACTGACCTGACATCAACAGGGTGAAAAGGAGCTAATGAATTCAGAGATCTTCCAGAAGAGAAATCTTGTATCTGCTTCAGTGTACAGATATATTTGTGCAGGTAAGTGTATGTAAAATAACATGGAAGTATTATAACACAATATAAAATAGATGTACAGCATAACACAACGTGAATGTGTCTATATCTATTTATATCAAGAGTATACCCCAGGGTTCATGTTAAACTTAAAATTACAAATATTGATGCCAAAACAAAGGGTTTGTTTTCTGTTCTAAATAATACTTAGCAAAATAGAAACTGCTCAGGCTTTACTGTCACTTGATAATTAACTCCAGGGAAGGAATCTAATTACAAATGTTCAATGCTGCCCTGTGGCAAAATGTCTGAGAAAAGGGAAGGAGGATGGCCAGGCTTGAACAACTCAGGTAAAAATTAACTCCATGGTAATATTTGATAATTAAGAATGTCTCTATCAGCTTGTCTGGGTGTTAATGAATTGGGCTGTTCTTTTCACATTTGATTACTGGAGTTTTATGACTGCCATTTCGCCCTTATTGCTTCTGGAAATAGGTTTGTCTATGGCCTGAGCACCAGGAATCAGATTATAAATAGGTCCCGTTCTTTCCCTGGTAAATATTTATTTATTTTTGGTAAGACTTATTTCAAAGCAAATCTTGGAGCTCCGTAACTGGGTCCACATGGGGCCGTGCATGGTCCTTCCTCGGTGCTTCAAGTTTATCTCACAGCATCTCTGTTGCGGAGCAGGCGGCTCTCTGGGCAGGATGAAACACAAACCATGGGGTTTCTGCTTTGTAGCCCATTTTAAACAAAATCAGCAATGATCATCATAATTTGAAAATTACCCTTTTCCATGATTGCTTTGCTCAGCCCTCACCAGGAGCCATGGAACCTTTGAAGGGCCACGATGGCACAAAGAGCTCAGTACCGGGGACCTCCAGCTCCATAGACACAAAAGCTGGAGATGCCACAACCCCCTGGTGATTCAAAGCAATAAACAGGCTCCATTTACTCCTGTGGTGGAGAGAATTCTTCTTTGCTGTGGTTCACTCCCAGCTTTGCTGCTGCCTCACCATGTGAGCAACCTGCTGCCTTCTTCCCCTCCGAAAACCCGAATGGAGCTTCTTCCCACCCCTTACGTTGGGAGATTTAATTCC
The DNA here is from genome assembly GCF_000700745.2 of Antrostomus carolinensis. Taxonomy (NCBI): domain Eukaryota; kingdom Metazoa; phylum Chordata; class Aves; order Caprimulgiformes; family Caprimulgidae; genus Antrostomus; species Antrostomus carolinensis. The sequence goes on from NW_010328406.1 coordinate 53,940, forward strand.
ATTTCGAGAGCCTCAGATGAAAGGCACTGCAGAAACAGCAGGACTAATACATTCATTAGCCAAGTCCCCGCTGGGTGCCGGGGCTCTGGACACAGGCACCCTTGGTGCAGAGGCCTGGGAATGCCGGGATGGCTGCGTGGATGCGTGGAGCTGGCTGGCTCTGCACGGCCACATTGTCATTCTGCTCCAGCCCCTGCGGCTGCCGGGGGAGAGGAAAAAGCATTTTCTCTTTTGTTAGCACTCAATTAGGCTGAGCTTTGAGGACAAGATATAAATGCTTAAAAGTTGGTGGTTTAGGGTTTTTTTTTTGCCATGTTCAGCTTTCACAAAGGGAAGCGTTGGGATGATCTCAGGGGGGGAGTTGCTCTCACACGCGTTTTTTTAAAACATTCTTTTGACGTTCATTTGATATTTTTTGCAGTGGGAACCTGCAATCTCTCTGAGCTCACCACAAAGGCATTGCCTCAGGCTGTACAGGAGTTTACAGCCTGGGTCACAGACCTCATGCATATTTGATATGTGCTCAAATACCATTTTAGCCTTTGACAAGCACAGGTCAGAGTGCCAGCACCCTGCCCAGGAGGGAAGTGGCTCAAGGCAAGTCACACAGAACAAACACACCAAAACAAACAGATCAAGCACCAGAAATGCTCAAATACACTTTGGGAGAGAACTCCAAGGATTGCTCTGTGCGTGGTCTGGCCTTTCTACCTGCACAGGTAGGAGCACGAGGATGGTCCGATGCTTCCAGCAGCGTTATGAGCTCCACAGGCTGCGAAGCTGGCAGTAAAATAATGATCCTGGCCAGCAGCTCCTACCATGCTAATGGGTGGGCTTCACCTCTCCTGCTACAGATATATAGAAGATATGAGTGCTTCTAGAAGATAAGTCACCCCAGCTGAGCGAAATCACCTGGAGATGCTGTAATTCCCTGTCTGGCACACGAGAGCAGCATTTCTCATGCTGGAGCAGGAGCCGGAGCAGCCGGCACGGCAAGGCTGTAGGAAATGCATCCAGAGTGGTCTGGGCGCTGTACAAATTGCAGATCTCAAACAAATACCTCATTTACACACAGAAATAAATCAGCTGCCTCGTGATACAGAGCTGTTAAGCAGGGAGCTCACTCCTGAGGACGCACCTCTGAAATAAGGCAGAATCTCCTTCTCCATCCTCAGAGGAGCAGCGAGGAGCTGGCCGGATAAGCAGGTTGGCAATGGATATGGGTTGAGTAATAATCTGTGGGGTGATTAATATGGATATGATTTTTGGATTAATGAGGATGCAGCAGAGCTGTCTGCTCAGGAAAGCTGTTTGCAGTCCCCGGTTTGAATGCAGTGACCGTTACCTTAATGCTGTGATTAAACCCACATTTAAGACACCTCATTAAATTAGAGTGTACGAGTGAATTCTTCTAACTCACAGCAAGAAATAGATTCAGGCCTGATGGGTGAAGAATGTGAGAAGATCCCTGGAGAGCCTCTGGGAACGTGCCTTACAGCTGCTCTGGGCCAGCCCGTCCCGGGCACTGCTTCCAGGCATTTCCCTGGCATCTGCTTCATCCCAGTCTTTGGAGATGCTGGTGCAGTTCCTGACCGTGGTCACACAGACACGAGTCACTTCTCTGCAGCTGTGGTACCTTTGGTGAGCTCAGCTCAGCTGCAGGACAGGTCTCCACCAAGAGCATCTCCTGTGCATCTTTGGCGTGGGATGCCTGAGTGGTTCTGAAGTGGGTTGAGTTTTCCCATCTCTGCTGAGCCCTGGAAACACGGGTGTCCTCCTCACTTCAAAAGGGGGTTAAACGTACAGCTGGATCCCTGACCTTCTGCAAAGTACTGACCTGGAAGGGAAGGAGACTTTCAACTGCCTTATTACCAGCTCAAAGCTGCAGATCACGTCCCCCTCGATTGCCTTTCATTGCTCCCCAGATAAAAGCGATCTGGGCATAAATTGGTATAAACTATTTGAGAACCAAGTGTCTGCAAATCCTTCCTGGCCTGTGGTCCCACCCCACGAGGTGTGGAGGGGACCCACAGCTCTGCCCGAAGCTGGGGTCACCCCTGCACACACGTGTGCACACACGCACACACCTTCTGCGTGTTCGTAAAACAATCTTTTTAATTTTCTGGTTGGCTTGGCAAATGGCAGCTGCTCCTTCCCCAGAGCTCCTGAGCACATTTGCACAGGTTCCCATTTACATACAGTCGGGCTTTTAATTTCCTTCTCACCACGTGTGCCACGAATAAACCATCTGAAATATTGCAGATGGTTGGGATGGGGCGTGGGGTGCAGGATACTGGGGGGAAGAAGGGAGTCGAGCTGGAAACACAGATGACACGTGTTTGTTGTGGCTGCCCCGTGGTGGAGGATCATGCCAGGGTTTGCTCTCCACTTATTTTTGCTTTAACATTAAGAACTTTAATGGTTTTGCACTTACCAAGACTGAGCCAAGGTGCTTGAGCATTAATTGATCCTGGCTGCTGCACGAGGCTCATTAACAGCAGCTTTGGGGTGCGAGTGGCAGCTCACACAGGCAGTCATGAGCAGAACAAGAGGTCCAGGACCGAAACTTCTCTCCTCCAGCATCTGTTATCACAGTTATAACCCCAAAACCAAAGCAGGAGCCACCAAACACGCACACACAGACACACAAAAGAGTTTTATCAAAGCAAAGGGGAAGGTTCATCCCCACAGGCTGGGGTGAGCTCAGACTCGGAGCAGGAGCCATGCGAGGGGCTGCCAGCAAGTGGCTTTTCCAGGTATTTTTTTTGCCTGGATGCACAGCTCCTGAAGCAGTTCCCACAGCACTGCAGATCACTTCTGAGGTGGGGCAGAAATGAAGCACTGGCCAGGCTTTGGGGGGATCAGAGGGACATAAGGCAAGAGCAGATTGCTCAGGATTAGCCGTAGGTGGGAAGTGCAGTCAGACCTTTATTTGTGAAGCCCTTTTCTGTGTCTCATCTGCTTCAGCTTTTCACTCTTTATGTCTTGAACACTTTTTTGACCCCTCATGTGCAGACAATGAAATGCAACCCTTGCTCTGCAGTTAAGAGGGTGTCAGTGATGAACTCCAGAACAAGGGGACTCACCTGGCTCATTATCTGAGGTGGCCTTGGCTTTGCAGGACAGTTGTGATCTAGGACACTGATTTGTAGCTGTGTAGCAGGGCAAATGGTAAACAACAACAACAACAAATCTCAATCTGTAGGTAGAGGCTGTGGATTGTAAATGGTCTGGTCTTAAAAGTATCGAAAAAGCTTCTCCTATTTGTAATGCCAAACTGGGGGCTGGGCCAGAGCTCTGTGTTTTTCTGGTTCTGAGCTGTAGGGTTATTGCCTCGTTGAAAAAGAAGTGAAAAAAAATAATCATAGAACCATAGAATGTTATGAGTTGGAAGGGACCCACAAGGACCATGGAGTCCAACTCCTGTCCCTGCACAGGACAATCCCAACATTCACACCATGTCCCTGAGGGCCTTGGCCAAATGCTGCTGGAATCTTGTCAGGCTTGGTGCCATCAGCACCTCCCTGGGGAGCCTGTTCCAGTGCTCCACCACCCTCTGCCTCAAGAACCTTTTCCTCATGGCCAACCTAAACAGAATTTACAAACTCAATGGCCTAGTTTAGAGGGTGTGTGGTGTGGTCCTTACCTCAAAATGCTCTACAGATTTGGCTCAGTCCTTTCAGTTGCCCAGCTGCTCTGAAGCTCTCTGGAGACAGGACTATGGCCACGATGCTGCGATAGTCACCCACAGCAGCAGTGAGTTGTTCCAGGGATGGGATAGTTTCAGCAGAAGCTCCTCATGTGCACGTGGATCATTCAGCTCATCTCCACCCTGGCCGTGGCTGCTTTCCTCTAGTGAGTGAGTATTGAGTTTGGAACAGCTTGAATTCCCTGGAGGGAACACGCTGTATAAATGTACAAGAATCTTCTTTCCAGTGTGGTGGTGTTAGCAGAGGCTCTGGAAGGCAGAGCCATCAGAAGAAATGTGACCCTTTTAAAGACGGATGATGATGCAAAGGTCAAAAAAAAAGTGATTGACGAGGAGAAAAGTACATGCTAATATTTCTCCAAGAGGAAAAAGAATTACATATAATGGGTGTAATATTCAAAAAGAGCTAGCGCATTCAGTGAGTGATGCCAGCGTTTTAAAGGCACTTAAAGCCTTAAATTTCCCCTTGATAAAAGTTATGTCACTCTCACACAGTGCATCACAGTGACATGGTTTATGGGCAAAGTGTCACACAAAGGTGCCCAAAGGAGAGCAGGAGCACCAGTGCAAACAGCAGTGGTAGCCAGCTCCCTGCTCTCCGTGAAGCCTCCCGTCCCCTGGGTGATGGCCATGGGGTAGGTCCCTCCTGGAAGATGTGCTTGTCAGGGGTCTGGGCAGAAGGATTGTGCCTGTTGCAAGTTTTTTGTTGTCTATTTTCCTACAATCATGGGAAAAAAAAAAACCAAATTCCCCTTCTTGCTCTGCCTTAGGCAGCTAGCAGCTGGTTTTGATCCTTAACAACAGCATCACACCCTCAGCTTAGACATGTCCAAGGGTGGGACCTTTGTAAATCCTGAGCTTGCCTTTTGTCTGAGCTCATAATTTTTGTTCCAAAGCTCGGTATTGCTAAATGAGGAAGAGGGGCTGCTACAAATTCAGTGTTTTAGGCAGAAAAGGGCAGAGGGTGTAGGGCTGAGGATGCAGCAATGGGATGGAGCATCAAACACCCACCCCAGCAGATCAGCTTCTGCGTCTGAGCAGGTTCCAGCAGCAGAGCTGGAGCATGAGGAACCCTCATGATTTATTGTCTCTGAACTGGGTGCACAAAAAAAAAAATATCAGGGTAGTAATCAAAGTGATAAACTTTACGCTTCTCTATCACAATGAAATAATTGTTCTGCCTGAGCATCATTATCCTGCCATTTTTCTACTCCCATGTCACTCACTGAAAATAAAGGCTCATTTCTTCCATTATAATGAGCTACAGTTTCAATAATTCACAAGGATTTTTATTGGGCTTTATTTTTTAATCTTCGTCACCAGGTTATAAAATTTGTGCCACTCTTCTGTGTGTTACTGAAGTATCAGCAGAAGGAGGAGGCAAGCACAGCTTTACTGCAGTTCATTTAATGGGATCTTCCTACGCTATATTGGAACTTATTATTATTAGTAGGTTTAGGTTTATTTATTTATTTATTATTTTATTATTATTCCCCCCCCTCCCCAGTAGCTAATATTGGGGGAAGACTAAGACTGGGAGGACAATATAGACCTGGCTTGGGATGGATTTGGAGCCACTATCCAGGCTGTTGTTTTAAAGACAACATTTTCTATTCCTCATTATTTGTTACCTGGAGAAATTTCTGAAGCAATGTAATTCTTGCACAATTATTCTAGCCTAAAGAAGTGCCTTTTTTTGTTTTCTCTCCCTCTTCTGTTGTTTCTTACTGGTTTTGATGTATGATAATTCCATATATGCTCCATACAAACATATTTAATTTTCAATATACAAAGTTCTGTCTGTCTGCAGGAAAAGGATATGGAATATTTGTGTCATTAATCTGGTAGCATCTTGAATTATGGTGCTATTTCTGAAAGCTTTCTTTATATATATTAAATGATTATTTGACAGAACAGCATTCAATATTGTTGGAATAATTATTATGCCTGTTTAATACATCAATTTAAGCCATTATCATGGGTTCTTTGAAATGCTGGATAATTACATAAATAATTATGAAACATTCTATCAATGCATCTTCGTGCAAAGTATTACTGCTGAGCTTTTATACGCAGGGAACTGAAAACTGCATTGGGAAAGGAAGAGGGAATCCATGGCGCCGTGCTGACCAGGTGGTGTCCCTTATTCACCTGAATACCAGGTAAAGAAATAAACTGTCACCACCTCTCTGGTTTCCCTTCTCTCTCCTTTTGGTTTCTTGCTGCTGCCCAGCTCCATGGACAAGAGCTGGCTGAGGCTCCTTCACATCTCCTTCTCCTTCTTTCTCTTCCTTCTTTCTCCTCCCTCCTTCTCCTCCTTCTCCTTCTCCTTCTCCTTCTCCTTCTCCTTCTCCTTCTCCTTCTCCTTCTCCTTCTCCTTCTCCTTCTCCTTCTCCTTCTCCTTCTCCTTCTCCTTCTCCTTCTCCTTCTCCTTCTCCCTTTCTTTCTCCTTCTCCTCCTCCTTCTCCCACTCCTTTTCTCCTTCTCCTTTTTCTCCTTCTCCTTTTCTCCAGAGACCCAGGAGAGGGTCAGCTGGATGCTGGAGCTACAGCCCAGAATGCCTCAGCTCAGCACTTCTGGCAGATTTTATGACTTCACCAGTCCTTAAACACTTGATTGGGTGAAACATTTTGGGTGAAGATCTAGGTTTTGGCTGAAATTTGCTTTCCTTTGTTTAAACTTGCCTGTGGTGAGGGAAGGGGGGGAGCACAGAGCAGTGTGAGATCCCAGGCAGTGCTGACCCCCTCCCCATTCTGGGGGGGAGCATCTGGTGCTGTCGGCTGAGCAGTCCATCACGGCTCGGCTCTGCTGTCACCAGGAGACACGGCGGAACGAAAACAAAAGACGTGACAAATTTGTCCTTTTCTCTTTTATAATTAACCAAAATATCTCGTTGTGTAGCAAAGCATGACTCCTAATTAACAGACAGGCGAGAGGCTATTTTTAAAATCCAGACCCCCAGTAATTATATTTGCAACAGAGAATGATATTTCAGTCAAACGCGACAGACACTGAGCCAAGCTCCCATGTGAGGCAATTAATATTTCACACCTGCCAAGCAAATCAGCAGCGGGGAGAGGAGAGGATGGCATTGGGGAGGGGATGGCATTGGGGAGGGGATGGCATTGGGGAGGGGATGTTGTGCTGGTGGGGCCACCACTTGCAACATAGAAGACCGAAAATCCTTTCCTTGGCTGCACAATGTCCAGTGAAGTGGCATTTGCTGCCATTGAGACTGACAAAGAGGAGTTGGCCAAAATGGACATCAGCAAAATAGCTCTTGGTATGGAGAGGGTCTGTGGGAAGGCTGGGGTGGGAAAGGAAAGGGAAGGGAAGGGAAATTGTAGAATCTCAGACTGGTTTGGGTTGGAAGGGACCTTAAAGCTCATCCAGTCCCAACCCCCCTGCCAGCAGCAGGGACACCTTCCACTAGACCAGGTTGTTCAAAGCCTCATCCAACCTGGCCTTGAACACTTCCAGGGAGGAGCAGCCACAGCTTCTCTGGGCAACCTGGGCCAGTGCTTCACCACCCTCTGAAAAAAATTCCTTCTAATATCCCACCTAAACCTCCCCTCTTTTAGTTTAAAACCATTTCCCCTTGTCCTATCACTCCCTGCCCACGTCAAAAGTCCCTCTCCCTCCTTGTTTCTAAGCTCCCTTCAGGTACTGGAAGGCCACAATGAGGTCTCCCCAGAGTCTTCTCTTCTCCAAGCTAAACAAGCCCAGCTCCCTCAACCTTTCTTCACAAGAGATAATAAGAAATAATCAGAAACCCCAACAATAACCTGGCCTGTTTGGGAAGTAGACTCCAGCATCAGGACAGTCAGCCCTGCCCCTTCCACCATAAAGTTATTTTTCATTTCCTGGTCCCAGCCAGGCACTGGGCAGCTGGAAGAAGCCATCACCTTGTGCTCAGCAGCTTCACATGTCTTCCAGCCCTCTGGGCACTGCCAGTTGCTCCGTGTGCTCATAATGGATGTAGCTGCCCCTCTCCTGTGAGTTGTACATATTAGCGTGTTCATTTTCCCTCTTACGGAGACAAAAGCCGGTATTTTCCTTCCCACTGTTTTTGCTGTTCAGGATTAATCTGCCCATTAATGGATAATCTGTCAGTGTTTAGAGGCATTGAAGTTGGGAGGAGATTTACAGGCTTGTGATACCATCTGCTTTATTAGAACGGTTTGAAAAACCTGACGTTCAACTTGTTCTGCAGGATTTGATGAGAGATTATTATTATCTAGATTCCAAAGTAATTAAGAAAGCAAAAAAAAAACCCAAACAAGAACCGTGGTGACAAGGAGGATGGGCAGAGGGAGGAGAGGCAGCTCTTGACCTGTCCTCTGGTAACTAACCTTGGCTTTTCTGCTCTGCTTTGTTCCTCCTCAGCCTGTCTGAGCCTGGAGGACAACACAGCCACCATTTGTCCCTTATACCTTGGGAGTTGTGGCAGTTTCACTCCTTTGGCTGCAGCCAAGCACAGATGGTCTCTCACTCCACCCCCCCAGGGAGTAAGGGAGCGAATTGTAAAGGTAAAAGTAAGAAAAATTGTGGGTTGAGGTAAAAACAA